>NW_019268615.1:500335-502963 GCF_002738365.1 Cucurbita moschata | reverse complement strand
GTACCTACCCCTTATGAAATTCACTTATAATAATACTTGCCAAGCAACCATACAAATGGCCACATACAAGGTTCTCTATGGATGAAGATTTCGATCCCCTATCTTTTGAGAAGAAGGGGGGCAAACGACAACTATTGGGCCAAAGCTGGTGCAAAGTACCAACGCCGCAGTCCAAAAGATTAAAGCAAGGATACAAACCGCACAAAGCTGAGAGAAAAGCTATGCAGACCTAAGGCGCAAGAACATGGAATTGTAGGTAGGGGATCATATATTCCTAAAGGTAGCACCCCATGAGAGGGGTGCTCAGGTAGGGTAAAAAGGGGAAGCTAAGCCCTAGGTTTATCCGTCCCTTTGAGATATTAGAAATGATTGGATCTGTGGCCTATAGAATCGAGCAATGCCCAAACTTGTCTGCAGTACATAATATCTTTCATTTATCCATACTACGGAAGTATACCCTGTTGGCTTTTTGGCCTTGATCTCACTTTAATTAATTTCAATCAATTCATTGATGTTTTGATGATAACAAACCTACTTTTTAATTATTAACTATTTTCAGTATTTTGAACTGTCCACAATATAAGGTCGGGAATAACAATTTCAATGACTTTTCAAATTACTCAAATCAGAGCTAAAACGAAGAAATTACAGTCGAGACAACATACCCGATGTAATGATGTGGCAGCAAAATCAAAATGATGGACAAATCAAAATATATCAAAGTATGACATTTATGATTTTGGGAGAGTAACAAATGGTGGAGTTTTTCTTATTACTATATTTTTAAATAAAGTTATTTTTACAAAATATAAATTTGAATCTAACCGTTACTCACATCGATTTTTCTTATTACTATATTATATTATTATATTATTATATTTTAAAATTTTGGTAGTTACACATCTTCCGCAAGGGCATAAAACAATCGGAGTCAAATGGTACATAGTTTTTATTATTATTATATTATTATATTTATAATAAATTTTGAATTTCATTTGACCCTTACTCACATAACTTTTTATTATTATTATATTATATTACTATTATATTAAAATTTTGAAATAAATGAATTTAGAAAATTTTCTTATTTATTTACTTTTAATCTCCACCTTCCATTATTCCTAACACAATCCAATGGTCAATATTCAATCCTACATTTTGCCACTTTTCTCCTCTCTATAAACTCATCTTCCCTACATTTTAAAATACACAACTTACATACATTCTTCAATCCTCATTTGTTCAAAGTCTCCATTGTTTGTTGCTCTCTCCAAGCTTACAAGTTTATTTCTTTTCATCTTATTCTTGAGAAGGATTATTACTGTATTGTGAGGAAATAGTTGTGAGTATCCCAAATTGTAAATCTACTCTTTGAGAGAGTTGTGGTGTGTTATTATCAAACTCAAATACTTGTATCGGTTTGATCCTGCGCCGTGGAAAGGATTGAGTTTGCTCTTGAATTCGTAAAAAAAGCGGTGTAGCGGTTTGGCTCAGATCCGTGGAAAGAGTCGAGAAAGTTCTTTATTCAAATTCCCAAGAGGCGCTTGGGGAGTGGAGTAGGTCGAGTTTGACCGAACCACTATAAAACTACGGTGTCATTTTCTCTAACTCTTTTCTATTTAATTTCAAAATTATTATTGTGATTTATTGCATGTTCTACTTGATTATTGTTTTGACTTGAATTACTTTGTTATAGTAATTATCATCTTCTACTTATTTGTAAAAAGTTTCATCATTAGAAAAATTAATCACGTTTAAACACTTTTATCGTTAAAACCCTATTCACCCCCCCTCTAGGGTTGCCATACCGATCCAACATACCCTAGATTGTTCGCACGTACTGGCTTGTGAAACTCTCTTCTTGAGAGATGACCTAAAGTATAAAGAAGAACCGATTCAAATAATAGACAAGAAAGTCAAATGATTGAGAAACAAGGAAATCTCTCTTGTTAAGGTCCTATGGAAGAATCATAGAGTAGAAGAAGCCACTTGGGAAACAGAAGGAAAATAAGAACCTTGTACCCTGACCTATTTTAGAATAAGCACTTTCGAAGACCGAAAGTTTTCAAAGGAGAGGAGAATTTGCAACACTCAAGGTCTCCAATAAGAGACAGTGTATAATCCCTACTAGGTTGTATCTAGAAGCAAATAACAAGTAAAATTGAAAAAACATTGAGAAAATGGTACTTTTTCTAATTTTTATAAACTTCCCGAATCATTAAATTTTTTATAGAATAAGAATTACAAGGTGCTTAAAAAAAGAAGGCTCCGATCGGAGAAGACTTTTCTGGCAGAAGATTCAGAAAAATCAAGAATGAAACTATCGAAATTGTAGACGTTTCAATGGTAGTGGAAAATTCGTCTATAAATTATGAATTAGGGTAGACTATTAGGGGCAAGAAGCAAGCTTAATCGAGTACACAATCGAGAGATACAAGTTTTTTGTTTTGGGGTATCGTGTTCATGGGTTTACCTCGAATTCGAGAACTATAGTCTACTATTCATTTCCAAACTTGTTCCTGTACCTTCTAAATAAGTTTACCCACAAGTTTGGTGAAGGAAAGAGGTTCTCAAAGTGCTAGTAAGTTTTCACACGAATTAGTCCATGTTAGGTTACCCTCTAATGTT
>NW_019268615.1:404340-500325 GCF_002738365.1 Cucurbita moschata | reverse complement strand
ATGTGGCAGCAAAATCAAAATGATGGACAAATCAAAATATATCAAAGTATGACATTTATGATTTTGGGAGAGTAACAAATGGTGGAGTTTTTCTTATTACTATATTTTTAAATAAAGTTATTTTTACAAAATATAAATTTGAATCTAACCGTTACTCACATCGATTTTTCTTATTACTATATTATATTATTATATTATTATATTTTAAAATTTTGGTAGTTACACATCTTCCGCAAGGGCATAAAACAATCGGAGTCAAATGGTACATAGTTTTTATTATTATTATATTATTATATTTATAATAAATTTTGAATTTCATTTGACCCTTACTCACATAACTTTTTATTATTATTATATTATATTACTATTATATTAAAATTTTGAAATAAATGAATTTAGAAAATTTTCTTATTTATTTACTTTTAATCTCCACCTTCCATTATTCCTAACACAATCCAATGGTCAATATTCAATCCTACATTTTGCCACTTTTCTCCTCTCTATAAACTCATCTTCCCTACATTTTAAAATACACAACTTACATACATTCTTCAATCCTCATTTGTTCAAAGTCTCCATTGTTTGTTGCTCTCTCCAAGCTTACAAGTTTATTTCTTTTCATCTTATTCTTGAGAAGGATTATTACTGTATTGTGAGGAAATAGTTGTGAGTATCCCAAATTGTAAATCTACTCTTTGAGAGAGTTGTGGTGTGTTATTATCAAACTCAAATACTTGTATCGGTTTGATCCTGCGCCGTGGAAAGGATTGAGTTTGCTCTTGAATTCGTAAAAAAAGCGGTGTAGCGGTTTGGCTCAGATCCGTGGAAAGAGTCGAGAAAGTTCTTTATTCAAATTCCCAAGAGGCGCTTGGGGAGTGGAGTAGGTCGAGTTTGACCGAACCACTATAAAACTACGGTGTCATTTTCTCTAACTCTTTTCTATTTAATTTCAAAATTATTATTGTGATTTATTGCATGTTCTACTTGATTATTGTTTTGACTTGAATTACTTTGTTATAGTAATTATCATCTTCTACTTATTTGTAAAAAGTTTCATCATTAGAAAAATTAATCACGTTTAAACACTTTTATCGTTAAAACCCTATTCACCCCCCCTCTAGGGTTGCCATACCGATCCAACATACCCTAGATTGTTCGCACGTACTGGCTTGTGAAACTCTCTTCTTGAGAGATGACCTAAAGTATAAAGAAGAACCGATTCAAATAATAGACAAGAAAGTCAAATGATTGAGAAACAAGGAAATCTCTCTTGTTAAGGTCCTATGGAAGAATCATAGAGTAGAAGAAGCCACTTGGGAAACAGAAGGAAAATAAGAACCTTGTACCCTGACCTATTTTAGAATAAGCACTTTCGAAGACCGAAAGTTTTCAAAGGAGAGGAGAATTTGCAACACTCAAGGTCTCCAATAAGAGACAGTGTATAATCCCTACTAGGTTGTATCTAGAAGCAAATAACAAGTAAAATTGAAAAAACATTGAGAAAATGGTACTTTTTCTAATTTTTATAAACTTCCCGAATCATTAAATTTTTTATAGAATAAGAATTACAAGGTGCTTAAAAAAAGAAGGCTCCGATCGGAGAAGACTTTTCTGGCAGAAGATTCAGAAAAATCAAGAATGAAACTATCGAAATTGTAGACGTTTCAATGGTAGTGGAAAATTCGTCTATAAATTATGAATTAGGGTAGACTATTAGGGGCAAGAAGCAAGCTTAATCGAGTACACAATCGAGAGATACAAGTTTTTTGTTTTGGGGTATCGTGTTCATGGGTTTACCTCGAATTCGAGAACTATAGTCTACTATTCATTTCCAAACTTGTTCCTGTACCTTCTAAATAAGTTTACCCACAAGTTTGGTGAAGGAAAGAGGTTCTCAAAGTGCTAGTAAGTTTTCACACGAATTAGTCCATGTTAGGTTACCCTCTAATGTTTTCCTAAGCTAAAACCTCAACTCCTAAAGCCTAACCCATGACATTATGTATAAACCTAGGTTCATCAATAATCCATGTACCAAGTACCTAGAACTATGTGAATAACATGCTAAATAAGTTGCTAGGATCCATACCCATAAGTAACCATTATCTGCATTACGATGTGTACTAAAAGGCCCCTATTCCTCTTTAGGTAAGATGTCGTGCAATATGTATCATGAGCTGGATGTTATGATAGGCCTACCTTTCCCATCAGCTAAACGAGATGTCCTGCACCACGATTTACCAGTAGGATTACATGATTATGACGACACTATTCATGTGTTCATAGGGAGAAAATTGAAAGTTATTTTAGGGGAAGGCTTTCGGGATCAGTATATGATACATGACATGATGACCTCTAAGTTCTAAGATCTTGAAAACATAACAAGAAGTAATATCCTAGCTTAAGGCGGCGATTAAGAACCTACTAGTATTTTTTGTTCTTCTTTTGAGTCTTGATTCTTATTTTGTGTTTGTAACTAGTATGTATATGTAACACCCCAAAAATGAAGGAAATTAGTTCCCAATAAGGGACTTAGTCAAGTAACTTGTGTATCCTAACAAGTGATTTCAAGGAGTTAAAAGGCCTTTTGAAAAGGATTAGAAAGGAAAAAGTAAATGAAAAAGGCAAAAAAGTCATTTTATCAATTATCAAGAATCTTTCCGGATTTGTAATTCTTTATCTAGAATGAATCTCAAGATTCAAAATAAGCTAAAAATGATCAAAAAGCGATGAGGAATTTGTAGAAAAATTATGGATTTTTGATGAAAAATAATAAAATATTCGGAAAGTGGCAAATTACCAAAATACCCCTGGAAGAATGGATAATTACAGAAATGCCACTCTAATTAGAATCAGAGCATCTACCGTGACCATCCGAGAAAAATCCTTCGAACTCAAATTTCAACCGTCGGATCTCCTCCAAAATTTGATATGATCTAGAACGAACACGCACGTATCATGACATCCAACGACTAGTATTCAAAGCCAAGGTCGGTAAGGTTATGATCGGAGTTGATATCTCCAAAAAATTATTCAGAAAGTTCGATCTCTAAATAACGAAGATTCTGGAGCTCTCAATGTCGGTTTAAGCTCCTCCGATTAAGTCTGGAGTAGGAGATACAATACAAAATAAGAATCAAGAAAGGTCGATCCCCCAATCGAAGGCAATAAGCGTTTACATTGTGGGTCTCCTACTCTCAGATTTCTTCCAAATTCGAGAGCAATCCTCCACCATTTCTCTTCAAACTTATTCCTACCATTTCTCAATAAGATTACCCACAAGTTCTATGAAGGAATAGAGAGCTGAAAGTGCCTAGATACCATTCCCCCAATTCAATTAGCCATTGAAGAACTTCAAGAAAAACATAAAAATCCAATCCGAGGATACATGATGATTCGTCAAGCTAGAATGATTCCAATCAGTTTCTCCACCTCCAAGGAATGTTAAAGGAAATAGGTTTCGAAATTAAATTGGGGATAAGAGTCGAATTCCTATCTACGATCTCTTTTCCTTCAAATTAAGGATTCCTCTAGCTTAAGAGGAAGAAGTTGAGTAAACTTGATGAAGGAATTGAGAGATGAAACAACATAGAACAAGCTACCCAAGAGATCGAAAATCTGGCGTTTCGAATGAGTTGCATACCAAGAATGATTTTTGGAAATTAAGGTCTTACACTCAAAGACGTTCCTCCAAACCAATTCCTTTAGCGTGAAGAAAGGATATGGAAGAGGTTCAATAAAGAAATAGGGTCTTGAAACCCCTAGAATCAGCTACCCAATAAGAAATCCTTTATTTTATCTCCAGCGATAAATCAGATTTTGGATGAACTTTGGAAACAAATATCTTAGGCTACGATCCACGAGAAGGTATCAAATCAATCCCTAACCCTTCCTTGTAATACCCATCTTCAAGTTTCACGAAAAAATCGAGGAGAGAAACGTTGTAAATGTGGCTGAACAAGCTGTTTCAGATGACGGCGACGCGAAAAATGCGCATATTCTTCCTGTTCAGAGGAAGAAAACGATGATATGGTATAGCATTTTATCCCGAGAGGTTATATAAGGTAATGAAGTTTGGGAGTTATTGAAAAACTTTAGTTAGTGAAACCAAGATATGGGAGAAAATGCTCATCACGATCCATATGTACCCTTGGTCTCTAATAGATACTAGGCACGATATCATGCTGGGCTATTCCTAAGAACTTATAAGCTCTAGGCTTGACCCAAGATGTTATGCATATAAACCTAGGATGACCTAGAATCCAAGAAAACACCTAGGTTAATGCAAAACATCATGCTTAACAAGTTGCTAGGATCCATGCCTGAAGTAACTATTATCTCACTTCACAAAGTGTACCGCGCGAGGCCCCTATTTCTCTTTAGGTGGGATGCTATGGTATACGTACCAGATTCGAACTGGTGACCTCTTGATCTGTAGTCAAATACTATACCACTGAGCTATGGACCCATTTTGTATGATTTCAACTTTAGTGGCCCCTTCTACAGAGTGTCAGTCCAAAAGTGTAAAAAGTGTCTATCCAAAATAAAAGGGCCCAACCAAGTTCAAATGGGTGACCGGTCAAATTCTCTACCATGGATCCATTTTGTAGGATTTTAACTTTAGTGACCCCTTAGACATAGTGTCGGTTCAAAAAGTGTAACCAATTTCTATCCAAGATAGAAGGGCCCATCTAGGTTCGAATTGGTGATGTCTTGATCTGCAATCAAATGCTCTAACATTGAGCTATGGATGCACTTTGTATGATCTCAACCTTAGTGACCCCTTCTACAGATTATCAGTCCAAAAGTGACCCTACCGAATCGGCTATGGACCAATTTTGTATAAATTGGTGGATTACCTATCGGGAATTAAACACAGGTCGTTAGATTCAAATTCGAAAGTGCTAACCACTACACCATAGAACCACTTGTTAAACTTTATTTTGACAGCAATTTTGATAAGCGTCAACAACGCTGGATTTTGCAAAGCTAGACGTCGTAGTATCCTTACAGACTTTCCCAAGGTGTTTTCAACTTCTTTGATAGGTAATTGAACTTTTGAGTCCATGCAAATGATTGGTTGGGTTAGTATGAGTTCAAGAAGACAGTGGAGAGAAGAGAGACTTTGTTAGAAACTCTCCCATAGGTAATCTCCCAAGGGTGTTTTCAACTTCTTTTGTAGGTAGAATTTTAAAATCAAACCACAACAAAATTTACTTCTATCTAGCAAAATTATTTTTTGTTTGAAACAAGATTATTCCTTCTTTTTCTAAAACTAAATTTGACTCTCCAATGGATTTTAATAGTTTTGTTAATTAAATTTTCTTTAAAATTTTTGTACTCAGAGTACAATGGAAATAATACTTTTTTTCTTTTTACTATTTTGTAATTTGTATGGTATTATTGGAGGCTTTTGAATGAAATATGATAATTGATTCTCTGTCCTCTTTGACAATTTTAGATACCTCCATATCGGATATTTGATGCGTTATGTTTCATTATGAGATCTGCCCTTGGGTCAATAAGACTTAAGAGAGTTTATTTGACTAATGATTTGATTTTTTTGGGTGGTAGAGATATCCCTTACAAATTAAGACTTTGTATTATTTTGAAGACCCTCATCAAGACATTTGTAAATGTGCCTGATATCTTGAAGGATATAAGACATGTAATTGAGAGAACCTAAATTTTTTTTGAAGTTGGCTTTTCTAGGATACGTCATCACCAAAGTTTGAGACAAAGACCATTGGATGGGTTTTAATAAGGCTCAAATAAATTTAAAATCCAAGAAAACGGATCTGAGTTTGATATTATTTGATTTTGAGTATGGACACAACTAGCTGATTTCTTTTGATTACATTAATGAATGTATGTAGATGTTTAAAGTGTTGATCTTAATGGTTTTAGAAAATATCAACACATCATCAATATAAACTATCAAATTTTTTTGAAAGGATTGAAAATATCGTTCCTAATCTTCTGAAATTCGGATGGAGAATTTTTTAGCATAAATGGCATGACGTTCCTCTCATATTTTCTAAATTGGACATTAAATGCTATTTTATATTTGTCCTTTTAGGAAATTAGAATTTTTTGAAATTCCAATTTCATGTCTAATTTTATAAAAACATTTGACTCTAAATTCTTTTTATCAAATCATTTTGTTTTGGATTGGATATCTTATTTATTCTAAAACCTTATTCAAAGGTTGGTAGTTAATTACCAGTATCAGAATTTCTTGTTTCTTTTCACTGTGTTGTTAACCTATAATGTCAGACATGACCACATGCTCTTTGAAGACCTTATCAGCTTCCTCTACAAAATATGACCTAAAATGTCACAGTATTTAGTTTTTTATGCTTTTTGACTTAACTTTAGGGTTCTATTTACAGTGAACTTGTAATAATTTTTGTCAAATTATATATTTGAATACCTAATACATTAAGATATAATATCTTATTTAAATAATATTAAAATGTCGTAGAATATCATAATATATGTTTAATTAATATGAATCTCATTCAAATTTCAAATATATATTTTTATTTAATGTTTATGATACACATCAATTATTTTAATATTTGACATATCAAATACGTTAATATGTTTTGATATTATACTTCAAGACTATAAGAACTTGCTCAGAGGACCTAAGAGTTACATTGGCCCACAATGCATCTCATGGACGATGCAAAACTATGGTGGCGCTTGAAGGTGAATTGTATAAAAAACTGGTCATGCACCAAAAAATCATGGGAAGACCAATGATGAAATTGAAGCAATCGGCGCTCCCCTAGATGAGTTTCCAATCAAAGACCTAATGTTTGATGTTGACTCTTTTGAAGAAAAAGCCATAGGATCGAACAACAAGAAACGTTGAGGTAGCTCTAAGAACTCTATCACACACATAAAAAAACGTATTGAAGAGTTAGACATTACACAGAAGATCTGGCTTTCATCGAAGAGACCCGAGTTTGATTCTCGACAATAAAATTTTATTTTCTTATTTCTTTTATTTTATAGTTTCATCTTTTGTCACCAATTATATTTAAACTTTACCTAGGTTTGAGAAGAACTATAATGGATGAGTTCAATAGTATCTTAAATTCAAAAGACTTTTATGAACTTGGTTTGAGAGGCACTATAATGGTCAAGTTCAATAGTATCCGAGATTAAAAAGACTTTTATGAACTTTGAACCTTTAATAGTGTTACGTAATAGATATTTGGTTCAAGAGATCATTCAAATGGTTAATGTGATAATCCGGTCATTTTCAAGGTCTCTTTTGTTGAACGCCATCATGGCTGAGATGACTGAGATGAGCACCAGAGTGAGTTTGACAAGGAGGGTCGTAGAGAACCACACCCCAAGCCAAGCTCATATTGGGCATAACAAACTGAAAATCCAAAAACACAAACCCTTAAATGGGAACTGGAATGCTAAGAAATTAAAAAACTTTATTTTTGACATAGAACAATACTTGAAGGTTACAAGAACTTGCTCATAGGACCTAAGAGTTACGTTGGCAACAATGCATCTCATGGACGGTGGCGCTCGAAGGTGGATGATATAAAAATTGAGTCATGCACCATAAACTCATGGGAAGACCGTTGATTGAATCGATGCAATCGACGCATCCCTTGATGGGTTGCCAATTAAAGACCTGACGTTTGATGATGACTCTTTTGAAGAAAAAAACCACACGATCGAACACCTCGAAATGTCGCGGAAGCTCTAAGAACTCTATCATACGACCTGAGAGTTGAGGGCTACAGGAACTTTCTCATACGACCTGAGAGTTACGTTAGCAGCAATGCATCTCATGGACGATGCAAAACTATTGTAGTGCTCGAATGTGAATGGTATAAAAAATGGGTCATGCACCAGAAACTCATGGGAAGATCGTTGATGGAATCGATACAATCGACGCTCCCCTGGATGGGTTGCCAATAAGGCCTTCTCTCTTTCTTCTGACCGTCAGTCTTTTCTTCTTTATCAGGAAGAGCGGGCTAGACAGCGAAGATTGGGTCAAAATATGAATCCGCCTGGTTGGTTTATAATCAAAGACCTAACATTTGATATTGACTCTTTTGAGGAAAGAGCCACACAATCAAACAGCTCGAAACGTCGCGGTAGCCCTGAGAACTTTAACACACATAGGGAAGGACGTGTCGAAGAGTTAGACATTAAGAAAAAGATCATGCTAAAACTCTTCAGCGATCTGATAAAAGACTTTAGGACATCTACACCAAAAATCTATTGTCGTCTAGCGGTTAGGATATCTAGCTTTCACCCAAGAGACTTGGGTTTGATTCTCGGCAATGGAATATTATTTTCTTATTTCATTTTATTTTACAGTTTCTATCTTAGATTAAAAAGACTTTTATGAACTTCGTACCTTTGTTAAAGTTATGTTATAGATATTTTGTTCAATTTCAAATGGATAATGCGATAATCCAGTCGTTTTCGAGGTTTCTCTTGTTGAACGACATCATGGTTGAGATGAGCAGGTGATGAAATGGTTAATGCGATAATCCAGTCGTTTTCGAGGTCTCTCTTGTTGAACAATGTCATGGTTGAGATGAGCAGGTGATTCAAATGGTTAATGCGATAATCCAGTCATTTTCGATGTCTCTCTTGTTGAACGACATCATGGTTGAGATGAGCACCCGAGTGAGTTTGACAAGTTGGGCGGTAGAGAACCACACCTCAAGCCAAGGTCATGTGGGCTTAACAAACTTAAAATCCAAGAACACAACCCGTTAAATGGAAACTAGGATGCTAAGGAATTAAAAAGCTTTATTTTTGACGTAGAACAATACTTGTAGGTTACTAGAACTTGCTCCTAGGACCTAAGAGTTACGTTGGTCGCAATGCATCTTATGGACAATGCAAAACTATGGTGGCGCTTGAAGGTGAATGGTATAAAAAATAGGTCATGCACCATAAACTCATGGGAAGAGTGTTTATGGAATTGATGCAATCGACGCTCCTCTGGATGGGTTGTCAATCAAAGACCTGACATTTGATGTTGACCCTTTTGAAGAAACAGCCACACGATCGAATAGCTCGAAACATCGCGGTAACTCTGAGAACTCTATCACACACATGAAAGGACGTGTCGAAGAGTTAGACATTACCCAAAACATCATAGTAAAACTCTTCAGCGATTAGACAAAAGACTTTAGGACAACTACACTAAAAATTCATTGTTGTCCAACGGTTTGGATATTTGGCTTTCACCTAGGAGATTCTGGTTTGATTCTCTAAAATTGAATAATTATTTTCTTATTTCTTTTTATTTTATAGTTTTATCTTTTGTCACCAATTATATTTAAACTTTACCTCATTTTGAGGGGCACTTTAATGGTCAAGTTCAATAGTATCTTAGATTAAAAAGATTTTTATGACATTGTACCTATGTTAGTGTTATGTTATAGATATTTGTTTCAATTTCAACAAGTGGGGTTGAGGTGATTCAAATGGTTAATGCGATAATCCGACTATTTTCGTGGTCTCTTTTGTTGAACGCCATCATGGTTGAGATGAGCACCCGAGTGAGTTTGACAAGGAGACCCGAATTTAAACTTTACCTACGTTTGAGAGGCACTATAATGGTCAAGTTCAATGGTATTTTAGATTAAAAAGACTTTTATGAACTTTGTACCTTTGTTAGTGTTACTTTGTACCTTTGTTTGTGTTACTTTGTACCTTTGTTAGTGTTATGTTATAGACATTTGGTCAAGTTCAACAAGTGGGGTTGAGGTGATTCAAATGGTTAATGTCACTTTATTTGATTCAAATTATTAATGTGATAATCCAGTTGAATAGTTATAGGTTATTTGCAAGGTCTCTCTTGTTGAACGCCAACAAGGCTGAAATGATTTAGATGAGCACGTGAGTGAGTGTGACAAAATTGAAATAAAATTAAAAAAATCACTAAAAAAATCAATAAAAATGAAAAAAAATTGAAAAATTTTTTTGCCTTATGACACTCCCTTCAACTCGAAAGACGGTAAATCAAGGATTCCTTCGCCCAAGATCCATGATCCAACTCCCAACATGGAAATGATAAGCTATAGAATCATTCCAAGAACCTCAATGGATGGGTTACAAACTCACATTGCCAATCTCGACAATTGGACGTGTCATCGGCGTTAGAAGAACGACCGCATCAGAGCAAGTCATGGCGATAGAAGATCCTGTTTAAGGATGATAGACCAATCGTAATCTTCAACCCAACAAGCCAATCTTTTGTAGAAGCAAGAACCCTTGTATTAAAGACACCTTCTTATACAAAATATGGATCAACCAAGAGATAAAGCTAGAATTAGAGGATGAGATCCAAGATTGAGAAACAAGATTTGGAATCTTTTTCTAAATTGAGTCACTTCACAATCTACCACAAGAATTGCATGAAACTTAGATCACAAATATGCTTTTACATAAGAGGATGGGGATCGTCTCATCTTGAGAGATCAATTTCATTGATCACAAATATGCTTTTACATAATAATTTGTGGGTATTTATAGTCTCCCAACAAAAGAAGTTAGTGGCCGTGATTTAATCTCGATCCCTTTAAATCTCCACAGAAGACGAAGTCAATTTGAGCATTACAAACTTTATGAAATTAAAATAATAAATAAAGTTTTCTAACCACTCATGAAATGATGCTTGCAACTTCATCCACTACTTCAACGGTGCAAATATTTACTTTTGAATCTCCAAATGGTCTTGACTCAAACGAATCAACTTGTAACACATGAAATGATGGTTGAACCTAGCCTATCCAATTTTGTAGATGAAATATGAATGCTTATTGAATCTTCTTGGCCTTGGGTTGTGTAATAGGTCCAGTTGGAACACCGTGATTCTTATCATCATCCCCCTCTTCAAAAGGATTCGTCCTCGAATCAGAAAAATCATCATCTACATCAAAAGGACTCAACTCAGCAAAATTAAAAGTAGAATGTACACCGTGATTCTTATCATCACCCCCCTCTTCAGGATTCGTCCTCGAATCAGAAAAATCATCACCTACATTAAAAGGACTCAACTTAGCAACATTGAAAGTAGAATGGATTTTGTTGTTCCATGCAATAAAATGAGTCATTTTACTAAATGTCTTATAGAGCATTTATAGTCAAATAAAGAATTCTTATAGAGCATTTATAGTCAAATAAAGAATTAGGAATCCACCTATCTTTGGATCTACAAACCCACTCCCACTCCCACTCCCACTTCAACTATCCACGCTAACATTAAAATGAAAATTCATCAGTCAAATAAAGAATTAGGAATCTTCTTGCCTTGGCTAATTCATTGAAATTTTAAAAAGAAATCATCTCTAAATTTAGATAAGATAGTAAGTTATACTACTTGAATCAGGTGTGGTAAAGGTCGAACGAACACGTGACCTACAAATCTTCAATATTACGGTCTCCCAACTATATTACGGTCTCCCAACTAAGCTATCCCCTGTAACATTGAAAATGAAAATTTTGAAATTTTAAAAAGAAATAATCACTAAAAATATTATGGTCTCCCAACTAAGCTATCCCCATGAAAATTCTGAAATTTCAAAAAGAAATAATCACTAATTTTAAAGGAGGAGTCAAGTTATGTGACGTGAATCAGGTGCGGTGGACGTGGATCGAACACGTGACCTTCAGATTTTCAGTCTTACGCTCTCAAAACTGAGTTATCTTCGCTAATATTTGAAAAAAAAATCATAAGTAAAGGTATTTCTACTAATTCCTTATATTTTAAAAAGAAATAATCACTCATTTTAGATTGAATAAAGTTATGCAACTTAATGAACTTATGCAACCAAGTGCAGTATCTCCGCTAATTCATTATTCGTTGAAATTTTATAATTCATTATTCATTGAAATTTTAAAAATAAATAATAACTAATTTTTTATTGAATAGTCAGCTTATGCAAATGGAAACAGGTGCAGTGAACGTGGAGATTAAACACGTGACCTTAAAATCTTTAGTTTGACACTCTCCCAACCGAGCTATCCCTCCTAACGTTAAAAATAAAAATTCATAAGTAAAGCTATTTCCACTACTTCATTATATTTTAAAAAGAAATAATAATCAACTAAACTATAAGATGCGATGAATGCAAATCGAACACAAGACCTTCCAATATTCAATCTAATGCTCTCCCAACTAAGCCATCCCATATAACATAAAAAATGAATAATCACATGTTTTAGATTGAATAGTCAAATTATGCACCGAGCCCCAAGTGCAGTGAATGTGGATCAAACACGTGACCTTCAGATCTTCAGTCTGACGCTCTCCCAACTGAGCTATCCCCGCAATCATTAGAAATGAAAATTCATCAGTAAAGATATTTTCGCTGATTCATTGAGATGTTAAAAAGAAATAATGACTAATTTTTTATTGAATAGTCAGGTTATGCAAATAGAAATAGGTGCAGCGAACGTGGAGATCGAACACGTGACCTTCAAAATCCGACGTTCTCCATAAGTAAAGATAATTTCGCCAATTAATTGTGCAATGTGAACCATGTGTGGTGAACGTGGATCAGATAATTCCGCCAATTAATTGTGCAATGTGAACCATGTGTGGTGAACGTTGATCGAATACGAGACCTTTAGATCTTCAATCTAATGCTCTCTCAACTGAGCTATCCACACTAACGTTAAAAATGAAAATTCATCAGTAAAGGTATTTTCGCTAATTCATTAAAATTTTAAATAGAAATAATCACTGATTTTTAATAAGATATTCAAGTTATCCAACTTGTATAAGGTGCGGTGAACTAGAACACGTTAGGTATTTCTGGTAATTCATTGAGATTTCATAAAGGAATAATGACTAATTTTAGATTGAATAGTCGGGTTATGCAACTAGAATCAGGTGCGGTGAACGTGGAGATCAAACACGTGACCTTCAAATCTTTAGTCTGACGCTCTGCCAACAGAGTTATCCCCACTAATATTAAAAATGAAAATTCATAAGATATTTCCGCTAATTCATTATATTAAAAATAATCACTAATTTTAGATTGAATAATCAAGTTATTTTTTTAGATTGTATAGTCAGGTAATAAACTTGTATTAGTTGCGTTGAACGTGGATAAAACACGTGTGACCTTTAAATCTTCAGTCTAACAATCTCCCAACTGAGCTACTCTTACTAACATTAAAAATGAATATTCATCGGTAAAGGTATTGGGTACACTTCTGGAAATTCAACAAAAGGCAATAGTATTAGACCGAAATGCCAGATTTAAATCTCGCTTCTGGAAAATTCAACAAAAGGCATTGGGTACGCAGTTATAGTACGACATTCCACCCATAAACAGATTGTCAAACA
The DNA here is from genome assembly GCF_002738365.1 of Cucurbita moschata. NCBI lineage: Eukaryota > Viridiplantae > Streptophyta > Magnoliopsida > Cucurbitales > Cucurbitaceae > Cucurbita > Cucurbita moschata. Next base: position 486,974 of record NW_019268615.1, on the reverse strand, counting down.
GAAATGCTCGAGCAAATATTGGAAGACATGTTGAGGGTATATGTGATGGATTTTGCAGAAAGCTGGGATAAGTACCTACCCCTTATGAAATTCACTTATAATAATACTTGCCAAACCACCATACAAATGGCCACATACGAGGTTCTCTATGGACGAAGATTTCGATCCTCTATCTTTTGGGAAGAAGCGGGGCAAACGACAACTATTAGGCTAGAGCTGGTGCAAATTACCAACGCCGCAGTCCAGAAGATTAAAGCTAGGATACAAACCGCACAAAGCCGAGAGAAAAGCTATGCAGACCTACGGCGCAAGGACATGGAATTGTAGGTAGGGGATCATATATTCCTAAAGGTAGCACCCCATGAGAGGGGTGCTCAGGTAGGGTAAAAAGAGGAAGCTAATCCCTAGGTTTATCCGTCCCTTTGAGATATTAGAAAGGATTGGATCTGTGGCCTATAGAATCGAGCAATGCCCAAACTTGTCTGCAATACGTAATATCTTTCATGTATCCATACTACGGAAGTATACCCTAGATCGTTCGCACGTACTGGCTTGTGAAACTCTCTTCTTGAGAGATGACCTAAAGTATAAAGAAGAACCGATTCAAATAATAGACAAGAAAGTCAAATGATTGAGAAACAAGGAAATCTCTCTTGTTAAGGTCCTATGGAAGAATCATAGAGTAGAAGAAGCCACTTGGGAAACAGAAGGAAAATAAGAACCTTGTACCCTGACCTATTTTAGAATAAGCACTTTCGATGACCGAAAGTTTTCAAAGGAGAGGAGAATTTGCAACACTCAAGGTCTCCAATAAGAGACGGTGTATAATCCCTACTAGGTTGTATCTAGAAGCAAGGAACAAGTAAAATTGAAAAAACATTGAGAAAATGGTACTTTTTCTAAATTTTTATAAACTTCCCGAATCATTAAATTTTTTATAGCATAAGAATTATAAGGTGCTTAAAAAAGGAAGGCTCCGATCGGAGAAGACTTTTCTGGCAGAAGTTTCAGAAAAATCAAGAATGAAATTATACAAATTCTAGACATTTCAATGGTAGTAGAAAATCCATCTATAAATTATGAATTAGGGTAGACTATTAGGGGCAAGAAGCAAGCTTAATCGAGTACCCAATCGAGAGATACAGGTTTTTTGTTTTGGGGTATCGTGTTCATGGGTTTACCTCGAATTTGAGAACTATAGTCCACTATTCATTTCCAAACTTGTTCCTGCACCTTCTAAATAAGTTTACCCATAAGTTTGATGAAGGAAAGAGGTCATCAAAGTGCTAGTAGGCTTTCACACGAATTAGTCCATGTTAGGTTACCCTCTAATGTTTTCCTAAGCTAAAACCTCAACTCCTAAAGCCTAACCCATGACATTATGTATAAACCTAGGTTCATCAATAATCCATGTACCAAGTACCTAGAACTATGTGAATAACATGCTAAATAAGTTGCTAGGATCCATACCCATAAGTAACCATTATCTGCATTACGATGTGTACTAAAAGGCCCCTATTCCTATTTAGGTAGGATGTTGTGCAATATGTATCATGAGCTGGATGTTGTGATAGGCCTACCTTTCCCATCAGCTAAACGAGATGTCCTGTACCACGATTTACCAGTTAGATTACATGATTATGACGACACCACTCGTGTGTTCATGGGGAGAAAATTGAAGGGTATTTTAGGGGAAGGTTTTCAGGATCAGTATATGATGCATGACACGATGACCTCTAAGTTCTAAGATCCTGAAAACATAACAAGAAGTAATATCCTAGCTTAAGGTCACGATTAAGAACCTACTAGTAGGCTACTTAATAAGTTTTACTCACTCCATGTTTATCATTTTTTTTTCAAGTAACTAAGGGTTGGTCGTGGATGAGAGTGGACTTTGGAGTGTGGGCCATGGACTAACCTCTATTTTTAATCTAGTATTTTTTGTTCTTTTTTGAGTCTGCTTCTTATTTTGTGTTTGTAACGAGTATGTATATGTAACACCCCAAAAATAAAGGAAATTAGCTCCCATAAGGGACTTAGTCAAGTAACTCGTGTACCGTAACAAGTGATTTCAAGGAGTTAAAGGCCATTTGAAAAGGATTGGAAAGGAAAAAGTAAATGAAAAAGGCAAAAAAGACATTTATCAATTATCAAGAATCTTTTCGGATTTGTAATTCCTTATCTAGAAGGAATCTCAACATTCAAAATAAGCGAAAAATGATAAAAAAAAAAAAAAAAAAAAGGGATGAGGAATTTGTAGAAAAATTATGGATTTTTGGAGAAAAATAATAAAATATTCGGAAAGTGGCAAATTACAAAAATACCCCTGGAAGAATGGATAATTACAGAAATGCGACTCTAATTAGAATCAGAGCATCTACCGTGACCATCCGAGAAAAATCCTTTGAACTTAAACTTCAACCATAGGATCTCCTCCGAAATTTGATATGATCTAGAACGAACACGCACGGATCATCACATCCAACGACTAGTATTCAAAGCAAAGGTCGGTAAGGTTATGATCGGAGTTGATATCTCCAAAAAATTATCCAGAAAGTTTGATCTCCAAATAACGAAGATTCTGGAGCTCTCAATGTCGATTTAAGCTCCTTCTATAAAGTCTGGAGTAGGAGAAACAATACGAAATAAGAATCGAGAAAGGTCGATCCCCAAATCGAAGGCAATAAGCGTTTTGTAACGCCCGCTCATCGTCAACGTGATTAACAGGGGTTACCATCATCAACGACAATATATTCTAATACCCAATCATAATCTCAAAATGATTAAAAAAAAAACATTCAGTAAAACATTTAAAACAATGCTATTTAAATTTAAACCAACCGAAGTAAATTCTTGACAGCGAAAACATAAATATACAAAACAGACACCGACATGGATTCCCAGTAGTCTTCAGTCCGCTGGTCTCGCCCTCGGTTGGCCTGCATCATCTAAATCTGGAAAGAAAAGTTATAATAATTTTGATGAGTAATTAGATTACTCAGTAAGTAGCTAGCTTATCACTCAAGAGTTCATAACTAATCTTTCCTGGTGTTTTTAGGTTTTATTCATCATTGACTCCTAGTTCTCTTACTAGGGTCATCTGTTCGTTAATGAGGTATCTCAGCTACCTCCAGCTAGGTTACTGACTCTCTCTCGATATGCTTATCTAGAATTTTCGGACTCGTATGTAAGACTCGCTCTCGGTCAAATACGGCCCGTCTACTAATTGCTCTGGCGGCCTGTTTATCTCATATACCAACGGTCAGGAGTACTCATGCTCCCTGACTTAGCACATAGCGCGTTGGCCAGGAACTCCGCGGGAATTAGTAGACTATCATACTCAGTAAATAAGCCATAGCTCAACCACCAATAAGCATATCTAGAGTCATAACCTTTCCATTAACATGCATAACATACTCACAGTTACTGCATGCTTTCATACATGTATCATGATCAATACGTAGACATTCTGACAATCGTTTATATCATGCTTACATCACAGGCAAGCAGTCACAATATACAATAAACACGAACTATCATCGAAGCTCATCATAACTTATTAAGCTCTTAATCAGGTAAACAACATACTCACATGTTGTAAAACAAGTTAAGAACTAGTTCAAAGGTCGATACGCTACTTACCTGGTTTCGAATCCTTTTCTCTCTTGATTGTACATTTAATAGGGTATTTCGACACAATTCCTTCCAAGTAGACCTATATTTCACCATTTTCAAGGTAAGTATAGGTCAATCTAGGTAGAACAGGTCAAAACAAATCGAACGGGACAAACCGGGAACCGAACGGACGCTTCACGCGCCCTCACGCGCCTCGGTGTGTCTATCCCACGCGCCAGTCACACGCCCAGTCGCGTCCCTCACGCGCCTGCGTGTAGTGCACGCGCTTCTTCTTCTTCCTTGCGTTTTTCTGAAATTTCCCATCTTTTCTGTTAATACCTACTATATCCCGAAGCAAAAATTTCATCTCTACAGCTCGAATTTCGTTCTGATTTCTTCTACAACTTTATAGATCTTCTAACTACGGTTCTAACCAGCCTTATTTCATAACTTATTATGCAGTATAACTCAAGATATCGAGATTTAAAGGTTCGGTGATGTGGGTTTTTTCGTTACCTTCGAATTACCGTCCGCTTCAGCTCGTGGCTGTATCCCCTTCCTCAAACGATTCCTCAGCAACAACCCCTCTTCCTTTACCCTCGATTGATGTCCAATTTTAAGCAACCAAAACTCGAATTCTCAGAAAGTTTCCTCCTCTGTTTTCTGGGTTTTTCACGAATCACCAATCTTCGTTTTTTTCTTCCTTTTTAAAGCTTAATCCAGCCCACGCTTCCACCTCCTCTAATCATCCTCTCTTTTCTTTCTTTTCCCTTCAACCACCTGTCCATTCTTCCTTTCTCCATGGCAGCAGCTTCAAGCTGCTGCTGTCTTTTTTTTTTTTTTTTTTTTTAATTTAATTATTTATTTATTTATTATTATTATTATTATTATTATTTATTTATTTATTTATTTATTTATTATTTTCGGGTTATTACACGTTTACATTATGGTTCTCCTACTCTCAGATTTCTTCCAAATTCGAGAGCAATCCTCCACGATTTCTCTTCAAACTTGTAAATAAGGAAAATTTTGGAGCTCTCAATGTCGGTTTAAACTCCTTCTATAAAGTCTGAAGTAGGAGCAACAATACGGAATAAGAATCCAGAAAGGTTGATCCCCCAATCGAAGACAATACGCGTTTAGATTATGGGTCTCCTACTCTCAGATTTCTTCCAAATTCGAGAGCAATCCTCCACCATTTCTCTTCAAACTTATTTCTATCGTTTCTCAACAAGATCACCCACAAGTTCTATGAAGGAATAGGGTGCTGAAAGTGCCTAGAAACCATTCCCCCAATTCAATCAGCCATTGAAGAACTTCAAGAAAAACTTGAAAATCCAATCCGAGGATACTTAATGATTCGTCGAGCAAGAATGATTCCAATCAGTTTCTGCACCTCCAAGGAATGTTGAAGGAAATAGGTTTTGAAATTAAATTGGGGATAAGAGTCGAATTCCTATCTATGATCTCTTTTCCTTCAAATTAAGGATTCCTCTAGCTTGAGAGGAAGAAGTTGAGTAAACTTGATGAAGGAATCGAGAGATGTAACATCGTAGAACAAGCTACCCAATAGATCGAAAATCTGGCTTTTCGAGTGAATTGCATACCGAGAACGATTTTTGGAAATTAAGGTCTTACACTCAAAGACGTTCCTCCAAACCAATTTCTTTAGCCTGAAGAAAGGATATGGAAGAGGTTCAATGAAGAAATAGGGCCTTGAAACCACCTAGAATCGGCTACCCAGTAAGAAATCCTTTATTTTATCTCCAACGATAAATCAGATTTTGGATGAACTTTGGAAGCGAATATCATAGGCTACGATCCACGAGAAGGTATCAAATCAATCCCTAACCCTTCCTTGTAATACCCATCTTCAAGTTTCACGAAGAAATCGAGGAGAGAAACGCTGTAAATGTGGCTGTACAGGCCGAGTTTCAGATGGCAACGACACGAAAAATGCGCATCTTCTTCCTGTTCAGAGAAAGAAAATGATAATATGGCCAGTTCAACAAAACTGTCCAAGTCAACTCAAAATTTGACCTTTTCTCGGGTTTTCTCAATTTTAACCCCATTCCAGATCGATTCTCATAGAAAATATTATGGTTTCAGAAACTAGACACAATAAGGAGTATGTGGAAGGAAATTTGAAGTAATTCAGATACTGGTAGCTCAAGAATGGACATCCCAAACGTCGATGATGAGGCAAGTAGCCACCTTGGACTTTTTGTTAAGAAATACTAGTAGAAATTACTTGGATTTTCATATGAACCCTAAACCAAGTATGAATTAAGGATATGAAAGAAAAAACCAAAGAACCGTGAGTTAAGACCCTGAATCGATCAAATAGCTCGAGATTTAAGTAACGTTAAAATAACCCACTATATGAGCTCCGCTGCCTATCAAATTTTAATACTGAGTATATTATAGTATGTTGAGGTTAGATATGAAATTTGGTGGTCATTGGATAAGGATAAGTAGGTAAACCAAGAAACGGTGTAAAATGACCATAATGCCCCTAAGGTAATTTACCTTCGGTTCATGACCTAGATGACCTTCAACTGCTATGAAATTCATCAGTAGATCTTATTTTATGAAATGTTATATGAATCCTTATCCCAAGAGGTTATATAAGGTAATGAAGTTTGGGAGTTATTGGAAAACTTTAGTTAGCGAAACCAAGATATGGGAGAAAATGCTCATCACAATCCATATGACCTTTGCCATGAAGCACGATGTTTATAAGTTTTGTAGTCAATGTTGCCAACATTTGCTGCACACAAAAAAAGATAGGGATGTTAAATTTTTAAGTCACTCTTTGAAAGTATGGTGGATAAATTGGGTACCAAATTATTGTTTTCAACTGCATGTCATCCTCAGACTCATGAGCAAACTGAGGTGGTTAATAAAATATTAGGAGCATTGCTTAGGGCTATTATTTATAAGAATATTAAGTCAAAAATTGGGTAACAAATTATTGTTTTCAACTACATGTCATCTTCAGATCAATGAGCAAACTAAGGTGGTTAATAGAACATGAGGAGCATTGCTTAGGGCTATTATTTGTAAGAATATTAAGTCTTGGGACGAATGTTTGCCACTCATTGTTCTCTTTTTGAAGTTGCTTACGGATTTAATCCACTTACGCATCTTGATTTCCTTTCTATTCCTTCTAATATTTTTGTGAGTAAAGTAGCCACAAGTAAGGCAAATGGGATCAAAACATTGCATAAAGAGGGGAAGGAGACAATTGAGAAACAAAATTTCAATGTTGCTTCAAGAATTAACAAAGGACAGAATGAAATCATTTTTCAACCAGGTAACTGCGTTTGGATACATTTTTGCAAGGAGTGATTCCCATCTCAAAGGAAAACAAAGTTACATCCAAGAGGGGATGACCCTTATCAAGTCCTTAAAAGAATTAATAACAATGCATATAAAATGATCTTCTAGGAGAATTTTCAGCACATTCTACTTTCAATGTTGCTGACTTGAGTCCTTTTGATGTAGGTGATGATTTTCTAATTCGAGTACGAATCCTTTTGAAGAGGTGGAAGATGATAAGGATCACGGTGTTCCAAATGTTCCAACTAGACCTATTACACTATCCAAGGCCAAGAAGATTCAACAAGCATTCATTCTTCATCTACAAAATTGGATAGGCTCGGTTCAACTATTATTTCATGTGTTACAAGCTTATTAGATTGAGAAAAGACCATTTGGAGCTTCATAAGTGAATATTTACACACTTGAAGGAGCAAATGAAGTTGCAAGCATCATTACATGAGTTGTTAGAAAACTTTATTTACTTCCAATTTCATAAAGTTTGTAATGGTAGAATTGTCAAATTGACTTTGTTTTTTTTTTTTTTTTTTTTGGAGATTTAAGGGGATCGAAATTAAATCCCGGCCACTAACTTCTTTTGTGGGAGACTATAAATACCCACAAATTATTATGTAAAAATCAGATTTGTGATGAATGAAATTGAACTCTCAAGTTGAGAAGTTCCCCTTCAAAATCCGAGCATGATCTATGCAAGTTTCATGGCATTCTTGTGGTAGAATTGCATGTGAGCAATGCAGTCATGCTTTGACATTGTGTGGTTGAGTGAAATTCTCAACCTTCTACTTATATTTATCCTGATATAAAGTTTATTTTTGTAGGGAATGTATTAAGCACATGGATTTATTAATTACGGTGAACTTTTGTATAAAACGAAGTAAATACAAATGGAGTAACATGAGATAGAAGTAAACATAGTAATAAAAAGAAACTACATAAACTTAAAGGAAGTTAATCCCATTTTACAAAAGGATAAACCAAATGTGGATAAATTTCATTTTGTAGGGAATGTTTTCTTTTTTTTTCTTTCTCTTTCTTTTTTTTTTTTATAAAAGGATAAAACACATAATTTTGAAATAAAACAAAAAAAAAATAGTTATCAAATGGGCTTAATTTTTAACATATCTATCCCAAAGGAATGCATGGGCTCTAGTGGCAATGCTGCTTCAACTGTGTGATAGACCATGTGAAGTTAACATGACAATAATAGTAGGTTCTAAAGCACAAAAATATGTGGATAAATTTCATATATTGAGGTTGGATAAATTTCATATATTGAGGTGCGGAAAACATATACACACGGGCAAATTAGGTGGAATGAACAAACAAAAATAATGAGTTTAAAATTACCAAACAAAATATCAATTTTCAAATGGAATGGAGACATAAGACCATTCGAAAAAAGAAAAGGACAAAAGAAAAATATTAAATACATTTTCAACTAATACATTTGGTTGAGAGATATTATGGCCAATATAACAAAAATATAGCATTAACTAATTTTCATGGACACATATGGATCCTTAGCACACTAAAATAATTGTTATTATTGGTATCAAACCAATAACAATTCATATCAGCTAAATCTTCCCATTGATAATTAGGCCAGAGAAAGAACTTGAATTTATTTTTATATCTATCAACATGTTTGCTAGTTTTATCTAAAACTTGATCACTGAGTTTTTCTTATTTGCATTGTAAAATTATGTATTTCTATGGATATCATTTCTATTTCTAGAATTGAAACAAAAACATTTGGATAAATTTCAAATATTGAGGCGCATAAAAGATATGGACCAACAACTAAAGATGATAGATCCACTACAAGACATTTGGTCTAGTGGTATGATTCTCACTTCGGGTGCGAGAGGTCTCGAGTTTGATTCTCAAAATGCCTCCAACAATTATATCAAATTGAAGCATGCAATATAATAAGATTTGAAATAGGTTTTTTAAACCTTGAACCAAGAAGTAGTTCAGATGGATATTTGGAAAGAAAAAAAAAAGAAGCTATATTTAATTATAATTTACAAGTGTCTTTATAACATGTTAATTGAAGAGAGCAAACAACAAGAATAAACAAACAAAGGAAATTTGTGTATGTATGATTCTCTTCAAATTTTGGAAACTATGAGGATTCCTCTCGTTTCTTGATATAAAGACTTACTTTTTCGGGACTTGGACCATAAACAGTCATCTACTCTTACTCCTACTCCCTTCTATAAGAATCAACATAGCATAATCATTCCATGAAGGTCGGGGTAGTCTTATAAAAGAAAATGAGGGTACCACTTTCAAATCATTCCATGAGGACTTGAGAAAGTTTTGTAAAAGAAGATGAGGGTACCACTTTCTATTGAAGAATTTCTATGTGAATAGAGAATGAACCATATTCTTGGGAGATAAGATAGAGCCTCGAGCCTAACTTCAAAGCCATTACACAAATTGTTCTATGATATTTTTTCTAGGAACTCTTTGTTATGTTGTTCGCAGAACGTTTCAGGAAAGGGACACAGATTCTCTATTGCACTGATCTCCAATAGAAGTTTTACCTAGGTCATCTGTCGTCACAATCCTTTTAAGGAAGATGCGCCCAAATAACCAGTGAACAATAACATTTAAAGAAGTTTCAGAGAGCGAGAAGAGGATTGTGATAGAAGTTGCCTTAGGTAAAGCTTCTTTAAATGTCTTAGCCAATCATGACCTCATAATGAGAAGTCTCTTAGATAACAATAACATATGGACAACAAATGTCTTAGCCAATTGTGACTGTCATGATTGCTCAAGGCGTGTCGCCCAAATAATCGGTAAACAATAACATTGCCCAAATAACAGCCTTGGACAACAAATCGTTTACAAGAATGGCTGAGACATGCAACATGCAACCACAGACAACACGCCTTGGGCAATAATGACTGTGACATCTGCCCCCACATAATTTATTGTATGAGGTTGACTTTAGGTCTCTTGATGCGCTTCCAGCTGATCTCATAATAAGGAGTCTCTTCCAACCTACTAGGTGCTGATGAAAATCACTTCTCGGTTTGTTGAGTCTTCATGTCTTCTTAAGACAGGTAAAGCTTGATTAGAGTTCTCATTGTCTAGTCCAAGGCTCCAAGGCTCCAGCTTGATTAGAGTTCTCATTGTGACTCTTAAGACAGGTAAAGCTTCCAATTTGACGGCGTTCATCTTTCCTGTATCTTGATGCCAAAGGATGTTAAAATATTTTGCATCGGTCTCCATCATGAGTTGTGGGTGGCTCTAGAGTTGACAATGGAGTTCTTTACTACTTTATGCTTTACCCAAACCTCGACATACATAATATATATATATTCATTTAACAATAACACATATGGTCCATGGAAGAATTGTAACTCTTATGCTCATTAATATTATAATGGCTACTACCTAAATTATAACCTAAAGTTTATAATTGATGTCCAATTAGCCAACCCTAAATTTGTAATCATTGTGGAGTGATTGAAATTACAATGGAAGTAGTTTAAACTCCTAGTACCTTAAATGAAGTTGTCTCTTCTAATAAAACACTAATTTCTCTTTAATATCATTAATACAATTATGCTTCATCTTGAACCTACTAAACATGAAACTAAAACTGCGTTCAATTTAACTCCATTTTATTGTCATCTTGAATGACGTGTAGGATATATTCTTGATTTACCTTGATATTTCATATTAGTTAAGCTTTTTGCAAAATCACAATTAGACAACAACAAAGATGAACTTGGGTTTGTTTATTATTTTAAAGAAAACTTCTTTCTCCATCTTATTCCTAATAACTTTGCAACTAAATTCATATTATGCTAAGAAACAAATTTTTTAATTGCAAGAAGTAAAATATGCAACTTTAACTAAAATTTCATCTAAACAAATTTTAGTGCCATACAACATAGATGACAATTATAGCCTTCAAACAAAAACTAGAGTAGTTGTGGTGAACGGGATAGAAACTCTAGTGTTCATCCATAATATACAACCACTACCTAAATTATTTCCTACAAATTTGAAAACATAAGTTGTAGTTGAAAATTACATAAAACAATCCCTTAAATCCAAGAACTCGTGTCCAATTAGTAAATCCTAAAGATAGTAGCTATCATAGAGTAATTGAAGCTCCACATGAAGTAATTTAAAGTTCCAGTTACTCAACTAAAGTTTGTCTCGTCTTTAATGAAGCATGAGTTGCACTTAAGTTCATGAAATGTTTATAGACTCCAACTCTTAGTACTATTAATGCAATTATATTTCATATGAGTTTGTCATAAATCAAACTATGGTACATTCAATACAACTTCATTTTCTTATCATACGAAGCAAAATAGAAGAATTAAATCAAACAAACTGATGAACTGAGCCGAATAAATCCAACCCAACCCAAACGGATTAGTTTGATTCATTTGTTGGGTTGTAGTTTATTTGATAACACTTGCATATTAGAACAATTCAATACTACATGCCTTACTTACAAGGAAAATACTAGACCATCAACTTTTTGTTTTATAGTCCAACAACGGCTTATGAAAATAGATTTCAAACTTGAGAGAAAAAAATATATTGAGTAGGAGATAAAAATGTTGCATTATTTTTAGAAAGGACATTTGGTCTAGTGGTATGATTTTTGCTTAGGGTGCGAGAGATCTCGAGTTCAATTCCTGGAATGCCCCTATGTTCATTTTCTTATATATTTTTTTTCTTCTCAATGAAACTATCGGTCTAAAAAATAACTGATATTTTTTTTCTTCTCAATGAAACCATCCGACTAAAAAATAACTTATATTTTTTTTCTTCACAATGAAACTATCAGACTAGAAAATATCTTATATTTTTTTTTCTTCTCAATGAAACTATCAGACTAGAAAATAACTTATATTTTTTTCTTCTCAATGAAACTATCAAACTAAAACTTACACTAGAAAATAACTTATATTTTTTTTTTTCTTCTCAATGAAACTATCAATCTCAATGAAACTATCAAACTAAAACTGAAAATAACTTATATTTTTTTTTCTTCTCAATGAAACTATCAGACTAGAAAATAACTTATATTTTTTTTCTTCTCAATGAAACTATCAAACTAAAACTTACACTAGAAAATAACTTTTTTTTTTATTCTCAATCAAACTATCAAACTAAAACTTACGCTAGAAAATAACTTCTATTCTTTTTTCTTCTCTCTACAGTAATTATCGCAAACCCTATGTAAATATGAAACTATCAAACTAAAACTTACACTAGAAAATAACTTCTATTCTTTTTTTTCTTCTCTCTACAGTAATTATCGCAAACCCTATGTAAATAATTTATTTTTCTTCTCAATGAAACTATCAAACTAAGACTTACACTAGAAAATATCTTCTATTCTTTTTTCTCTCTACAGTAATTATCGCAAACCCTATGTAAATAATTTAACAGCAGTCTACATCAAAAAGATATAATAATAATTGCTCATGGATTTCATTAACAAAGAAAATAAATGAAATAATGATGATACATTCCATAAACAACTTAATATATAGTCCATAATAAGGGCATTTGGTCTAGTGGTATGCTTTTTGCTTTGGGTGCACGAGGTCTCGAGTTCAATTCTCGGAATGCCCCTTCAAAAGAAAACAGGAATGTGTGGCAGTGGGTAGCTTCAACTTATATAAATTTCATATATAGACTAACAACTAAGAATTATAGATCTATTACAAAGGCATTTGGTCTAAGTGGTATGATTGTCGTTTTGGGTGTGAGAGGTCTCAAGTTCGATTCTCAAAATGCCCCCAACAATATTATATCAAAATGAATTATGCAAGATAATATGATTTAAAATGTGGTTTTTTAAACATTCTTGGAAGAATAAAGATCGTCAAATAGGTATCTGTTGTCACAATCCTTTTAAGGATGGTCATCTGTTATCACAATCCTTTTAAGGAAGATGCGCCCAAATAACCGATGAAGAAATTTCACTGAGCCATAGGTTCGAATCCTATCACCTTGATGTGGTATTCTCAGGGGCCGAAGGAACTTTTCATTATGTTGTCCGCTGTCGTCAAATAGGTCATCTGTTGTCACAATCCTTTTAAGGAAGATGCGCCCAAATAACCAATGAAGAAGTTTCAGAGAGCCATAGGTTCGAATCCTATCACCTTGATGTGGTATTCTCAGGGGCCGAAGTGCAAAGCCCCATAGCCTATCCGTGGTCAGGAAGGCAGGCGACCACACACACTGAAAAAAAAAAGATCTCCTTTTCTATCACACGTAGAATTATCATTGATATGAACCAAGAGACATCAATCATACAATATACTTCAATGAGGATGTGAAGAAAAAGTTGTCAAAATGATCAAAAGATGTTTCAATTCATGCCACATTGAAGATGAATGAAGTTTGATTGTTATAAATTTTTGGTGGGTTACAATTTAGAATAATTTAGAGTTATTGTATTTTAAGACTTTTTATTACATTTACATAATGGCTAATTATGGCCATAAAGTATGAATGTTACAACTCTTGGAATGCCTTTAATAGTTTCATTTTCTAGGCTATATCGTAAGCAAACTTGGAAAATATATTAAAAGAAGCATTTGTGCTTTGCTTTAGCCAATGGCTAAGTTTCTTTGCAATTTTATGTGGTTTAGGTTGCATGTAGAATCATTCAAGCTCGACATAATCAATCTTGCTTGTGGAGTGATTCGAATCACAATCAAGTGTTCTTGTCTTGAGATATTTGATCAACAAGAATCATTCAAGTTAGACATGATCGATCTTGCTTGTGGAGTGATTCGAATTTTAAACAATGTTCTTGTCTTGAGATATTCGATCAACAAGGTAATCTGAATCTTATTCCCCTTGTATTGATTCCTTATCTTATCAGTCATTCTTTTGTCTTTTGAAACCCCTTACCTTATCAGTCATCAGGCAGGTTTTTGGTATCATATATCGAGATAATTATTATGAAAAAACTATTCCACTAGTGTGACTTAGATACCCTTTCTTTGTGGTATTAGTCATGCTATTTGAATAGCCTGAAGTCATCATAGCCTCTCCACTGGTTTCGAAGACTCCTTCGACATCAATGTGCTCCAATGAAAGAGATCAGACCCTTTCCTGAACCAGAACCGGGCACAAAACGTCGAGGAGAAAGTCGAAAGCGAGCTATTTTCGCGTATACGCAATTTCGAAACCCAATTAGCTCACAAACTATCTCCTCAACCCTGGCGAGTATGAGTGCTTGGTAAGAGAGAATGTCAAATGAGAAAGACATTCGATTACGGCAACATTCACAACTACCAAAGTGCATTAAACCTAGTAGAGATCTTCGACCTAACGATAATGGAACTTCAAGCCCATTTAATCAATCCGATTTGTACCTTATTGTCGACCGAATCGGATGCACGCCAGGCCTAAATTCTCTCTCAGTCACCCGGAGACGAAAGGAAGATCAGATCCAAAGTTTACGAATCGAAGAGAAAGTGGATATGAGTTCTACACGCTTTCATTTTCAAAAGCTTTGCTTGCCTATGGTACTTTCTTCAGGATGTGCAACAATACGGTCATCTCTCAGCCGTGTATAGAGAGTTCCTTGATCATTTCCTTGGCGGATAACACAAATAAAATCGCTTCCCTGACTGCCCATCTTATGAGTCCATTCTTGTTTTATTGGTTTGTTGTACTATTCTATACCTCTCTCAATTGATAGCCTCAGGAGTCGGGAGCTGCATATGTCCACGGTGATCAAGGCAGAGCGACTCCTTTAAAAGAGGTTGGTTTTATCGAAGCTGTTAGATCCGCTTTCGTTAAAGAAAAAATAGGAGCTCTTGGTTTGGCCGTTGTCGATTCATATGGCAATGCAAACTCAACTCAGGATGAGGATTACGCTTTTCATACTGCTGCTATGAGCCGAAAGAGCTGGTAAGCTATCTCGCTAAATGAAAGGAAAAAGCACGTACGCGTTGACCTTGTTACAAGGGGCGGGGGCCAGCCAAAGAAGGTCAGTCAGACTAGGTTAGGACCCTTGATCCGGTTCAGCTAGGTTCTTCCATGCGAGAATGTATGCGTATCGGTATCTTCTTTAGGACCGATTGCTTCCTCTTTTTGTTGGTACGTTTGGAGAAACCTGTTAAGCCCGCCTTTCTTACAAGGTGTGATTCAATCTTTCAGCTCAAACTTTCCTATCGTCTGACGGAAAAGGTAGGAGTACGACTACCTTTTCCTTTTCTTTCCCGAGCGAAGGGATCATTCAATTTCTACCAAAAAGTTTGCTATCTATTAGTTGCATTAATTGAATGTATTTCTCATTTCATGTTAGCTCCTTCAAGAGCTTCCTAGTCCGTAGTAGACGAAACCTTGGACTTCTATCGGACTTATAGCATTGCCTGGTGAGCTCGCCGTTGATGATTGGCATTACAGGAGATCGAGCAGCCTTTCTTTCACTACCTGGTATGCTTTCCCGCTTATCGTGCAACTAGCCAACTAGCCAAAGAGAGAGAGAGAGAGAGGGATCATGTCAATCAATTTGTATGTGCATTTTGTTCGTCCTATACTTGCCCGCTTAGCTTTCTTAGCCAACATCTCCGGTTTCCCCCGAACCAAGAGGTCCTGCTTATCCATACCCAACAGTCACACTTTCAGCCGAAAGATTGATTTTTTTTCATAAAGTCAATTCATAGATCAAGAAAGAATGAAGCTGCTTACATCGAAGGTTACGCGATACGTCTTTTCATACTCGCCTTTTCTTTAACCCTGCTATCAACCTAGCCATTCTCGCTTGTTACTTTAAGGGGTCTCCTCACTGTAGATTACTCAGATTGGTTCTCGCATCCCTGTGCCAAAAAGGATGGGCGAGTTTGGTTTGAGTGTTCATCGATTGGGTGGATCCATATGCTCCGAGGGGGTGAGACGAGGTGTAGCGCAGTCAACGCATCTGTTTTGGGTATGTTGTCCGCTAAAGGTTTTAGGAAAGGGGGTACAAATTTTCTACATAGGTCATCTGTGGTCACAGTTCTTTTAAGGAAGATGCTCCCAAATAATCGGTGAACAATAGCCTTTAAAGAAGTTTCAAAGAGTAAGAAGAAGCAGAACAAAGAATAGGAGTGAGTCGTGCAAGAAAGAACTAGTAGGTTTAATTTGGGTTTGTTTGAACTAAAAAACGAACCAAAATTTTTCAAACGAACCAAAATTTAAGACTCACTAGCCCAAAGTCCATATGTGGTAAAAAAAAAACCTTCCGTGGCCCAACCCTTATTCGTAGTCCGCATCCAACCATTTCTTTTTCAACCTATACGTATGCTCCAGACCAAACTCACGTAACTAGTCAGAAGATGCGGCCCACAACTGAACGGAAAGACAAGTGTCACAATCGCACTCTTGCAGTAGTGAGACAATAATTGTGACATTTGTTCAAATCCAATGAACAAGTCAACCATGCAAAATTTAGTCATGAATGCTTTAGAGATAAATCTATCTTTACAAAAATATTTTTCTCTTAATTTATAATTAGTCATAAAAAGAAATAATTAGGTACAAATTTTGTCTAGAATTCTAAACTTTCAAATCTTACTGTTCTTTGACCAGATTCAAATCCAGATTCTTGAACTCCTAGTACTTTCTCTAATAAAACAGGAATTTCTCTTAAGATCATTAAATTCTTATAGACTCCAAGCTCGATATCATTAATACAATTATTTTATCTTGAACACACCAAACATGAAACTAAAGTGCGTTCAATTTAACTCCATTTTATTGCCATCTTAAATGATGTGTAGAGTATATTCTTGATTTACCTTAAAGTTCTTGTGACATGACAGTTCATATTAGTTAAGCTTTTTGCAAAATCACAAGTTAAAAGACAACAATGATGAACCTAGGTCTATTAGTCAATTCAAAGAAAATTTCTTTCTCCATCTTATCGATAATAATAGTTCAACTAAATCCATATTATGCAAAGAAACAAGTTTAAGACTCATAAAAATAACTACCTAAATTATGTCCTAAAAATTTGAAAACATAAGTTGTAGTTGATAATTACACAAAAATTTCCCTAAATCCATGAATTCGTATCCAATTAGTCAATCCTAAAGATTGTAACTAGCATACAGTAATTGAAGCTCCGCATGAAGTAATTTAAAGTTTCCCTTACCTAACTAAAGTTTATCTCATCTTTAATGAAGCATGAATTGCACTGAAGTTCATGAAATGCTTATAGACTTCAACTCTGAGTACTATTAATGCAATTATGTTTCATATGAGTTTGTCATAAATGAAACTAAGGTGCATTCAATACAATTTTATTTTCTTGTCATACGAGGCAAAATAGAAAAATTAAATCAAACAAACTAATGAACTGAACCGAAACAATTCAACCAAAATTGATTAGTTTGTTTCTTTTGTTGGGTTGTTGGTTTATTTGATAACTCTTGTATATTGAAATAATTGAACTTTTCGTTTTATAGCCCTCCAACTACTAAGAGAAAAATATATTTGAGTAGAAGCTAAAAATATTAGGTGTTCAAGAAAAGGCATTTGGTTTAGTGGTATGATTCTCACTGGGGTGCAATAGGTTTTGAGTTCAATTCTTGAAATGCCCTTATGTCTAAATCTTTTCTTATCTAAGGACTTCATATTCGGAATCAACCTAACTTGATATTCGACATTTTATACTTACCATCATGCTCTTAATACCATCCCAAGGCTTTATACCTTTAGGACAAAATACAACCTTAATACCTATTCTACATCCGAGGACTTCACGTGTTTCCTTCAATACGACAAAATACAACCTTAAGACCTATTCTACATCTGAGGACTTCACGTGTTTCCTGCAATACGACAAAAATACAACCTTAATACCTATTCTACATCTGAGGACTTCACGTGTTTCCTGCAATACGACAAAAATACAACCTTAATACCTATTCTACATCCGAGGACTTCACGTGTTTCCTGCAATACGACAAAATACAACCTTAATACCTTAGCCTAAGGCTTCATACATACGTTTCAAGTGGTATAACAAGTGCATTTGGTCTTGTGGTATGAAAGTTCGATTCTCAAAATGCCCCTTCAAGAGATTGTAGTATGAAAGACATTTACCAAGTAAAAAAATACATTAAAATAACAAGTGACACATATGTAAACTATGTTATTAATATTTTATTTCTATTACATCTTTCCTTATTTATGAAATAATGAGCGGAGATATTTTTCATTTTCACAATTACTAATGAAAAGAGGTTTAGGATTTTTTAATGTAAGAATTGTGGGGATGTAGCTCAGATGGTAGAGCGTTCGCTTCCGATGTGGAAAGTACAGAGATCGATACTTTGCATCTCCAAATGAATTGATCACTAAACTTATGAAATAATGAGCGTAGATATTTTTTCATTTTTACAATTATTGATGACGGGAGGTTTAGGGTTTTCTGATGTAATTATCGTGGGGATGAAGTTCAAATAGTAGAGCGCTCACTTCTGATGTGGAAAGTACGGGGTTGATACCTTGCATCTCCAAATGAATCTATCACTAAATATATTATTTCTTTTCAATTTTTTCTTATTTACGACATAATGAGCAGGGATAGTTTTTCATGTCACTATTATTGATGACGAGACGTTTAGGATTTTGTGACATAAGAATCGTGGGGATGTAGCTCAAATGGTAGACCGCTTGCTTTGCATGCAAGAGGTACGAGTATAGATACCACGCATCTCCAAAATCAATCTATCTATTATTAAATATATTATTGAAAATTATTTCTTTTCAATTTTTCCTTATTCATGTCAGGTTGAGTAGCGATATTTCTTCATTTTCACTACTATTGATGATGGAAAATTTAGGGTTTTGTGATGCAAGAATTGTGGGGATGTCACTTCTTAGCATGCGAGAGGTACGAGGATGGATACCTCGCATCACCAAAAGAAACTATTTATTATTAATATTTTATTTCTATTCAATATTTCCTTATTTATGACATAATATGCAAAGATACTTTTTCATTTTCACAATTATTGATGAAGGGACGTTTAGGGTTTTCTGATGTACGAATCGTAGGGATGTAGTTCAAATGGTAGAGCGTTCATTTCCCATGTGGAAAGTATGGGGATCAATACCTTGCATCTCCGATTGAATCGATTACTAAATATATTATTTCTTTTCAATTTTTTCTTATTTAGGATATAATGAGCCGGGATAGTTTTTCATTTTCACTATTACTGATGACGAGATGTTTAGGACTTTGTGACATAAAAATTGTGGGGATATAGCTTAGATGGTAGAGCAATCGCTTTGCATGCAAGAGGTATGGGGATCGATACCCTGCAGCTCTAGATTTTCTTCATTTTCACTATTATTGATATGTAGCTTAGATGGTAGAGCTCATTTAGCATGTGAGAGGTAAGGGGATATCCAAACTATTTGTTATTAATATTTTACTTCTGTTCAACATTTCCTTACTTATGACATAATTAGCGGAGATATTTTTTCATTTTCACTAGAATTGATGATGGGACATTTAGGGTTTTTTGATATAAGTATTGTGGGAATGTAGCTTAGATGGTAGATTGCTTGCTTAGCATGCGAGAGGTACGGCGATCGAATCGATACCCCTTATCTCCAAAATAAACTATTTGTTATTACTATTTTATTTCTATTCATTTTTTTCTTATTTATGACATAATGAATAGCATTATTTTTTTATTTTCACTATTATTGATGACGAGATGTTTAGGATTTTGTGTCATAAGAATCTTGAGGATATAGCTTAGATGGTAGAGCGTTTGTATCCCATGTGAGAAGTACTGGGATTGATACCATGCATCAACAAAGGAAACGATTACTAAATATATTAGTTCTTTTAAATTTTCCTTATAATGAGTGGGGATAGTTTTTCATTTTCAATATCATTGATGACGGGAAGTTTAGAGTTTTTTGATGTAAAATCGTGGGAATGTAGCATGCGAGAGATACGGGGATCGATACCTCGCATCTCCAAAAGAAACTATTCGTTATTACTATTTTATTTCTATTCAATATTTTCTTATTTATGACATAATGAGTAGCGATATTTTTTCATCTTCACTATTATTCATGACGAGACGTTTAGGGTTTTGTGACGTAAAAATTGTGGAGATGTAGCTTAGATGGTAGAGTGCTGGGTTTCATGCGAGTTGTACGGGGATCGATAACCCGCATCTCCAAAAGAAAGTATTTAATTTGTTATCATATTTTTTCATTTTCACAATTATCGATGCCCCGCATCACCAAACCAAACTATTTGTTATTAATATTTTGATATTTTTTTATTTTAACTATTATTGATGATGGGATATTTAGGGTTTTATGATGTACAAATCATGGGGATGTAGCTCTGATGGTAGAGCACTCACTTTGCATGCGAGAGGTACGGGGATCGATCTCCAAAATAAGATTATCTTATTATTAAATATATTATTTCTTTTCAGTTTTTCCTTATTCATGACATGTTGAGTAGCAATATTTCTTAATTTTCACTATTATTGATGACGGGAAATTTAGGGTTTTGTGATGCAAAAATTGTGGGGATGTAACTCAGATGGTAGAGCGCTCGCTTAGCATGCGAGAGGTACCCATACCCCGCATCTCCAAAAGAGAGAAATTATTTTTTTAAGTATGAGTTAATTTAACATGTTATGCATAAGGTGGGTACGGGAGAAAAAGAAAAGATCCTTATATAAGGATTATTATATCATTACGGCTATGCCATTCTTATAGATAAAATAGAGTAATGTAAGTAAGAAAGCAATCTAGTAGTTATATAAAAGATAAGAGCATATGACCGAAGAGAGTAATGTCCCACACGCACATATAGAGAGAGGACTTATTGTAAGTAAAGAAAGCAATCTAGCATATGATCTAGTAGTTATATAAAAGATAAGAGCATATAATCTAGTAGTTATATAAAAGATAAGAGCATATGACCGAACTTCTTCACAATTACAATATTTGACCAATGAATATTATTGTCATTTATAGCTTCTATCACAATAATATAAAATTTGGGGTCTAGTAGTTATATAAAAGATAAGAGCATTTATAGCTTCTATTACAATAATATAAAATTTGGGGTCTAGTAGTTATATAAAAGATAAGAGCATTTATAGCTTCTATTACAATAATATAAAATTTGGGGTCTAGTAGTTATATAAAAGATAAGAGCATATGACCGAACTTCTTCACAATTGCAATATTTGACCAATGAATATTATTGTCATTTATAGCTTCTATCACAATAATATAAAATTTGGGGTCAAAGCCTATATGGGACTGAAAAGACCATTCACTACACTTGTAAATTAAATTATATCTACCACCTCTAAAATTTTCCACCACAAACCATCCAACAGCTTGCACTTCTTCATCATTGAAATCCTTAATTGGAACTAGATTTGAAGGCAAATCTTCTCCACGACTCACTTTGGAACACTTTTATAGATAGTCTCAACAAACTTACTTTGCTCGTTAATACTTTGGAGTTCAATATTTATAGTTGGAGAACGCTATTCAAATTGATAGGGTCGAATCTTACAACAAAGTCTAATTGAGCCTCCCTCTATTACGAGACATAAATATGATACCAAATAGATATGGTAACATGTCATTCTTAAAAAACTAGGACATAGATGTGACAATGATACATTAATTAAAAAGAATTATTTCAAAAAATTTATCAATTTTATATTAGAAATAAATTCATATAAATAAGTTTATATATTTGTATACTTAAAAAAAAGCTTAATGTACGTTTCATTCTCAAAATATAGTCAAAGTCAAGTGTCTGATACGATGGATTATAAATTTGTAATGTATCCATTGTATTAACAAGTGTTCAGTACATGCCCAACACGTGTTAGATTAGTGACACTAAGTTATTCTCATGCTTTCTTTACATCAATTTAAAGTAGTTTGAAAACTAGCACGTCAAATATTATAATTGACTAACTACAACTTCAATTTTGTGCTTTAAGGATGGTTTTGACCAAAGATAAATAAAATTCTTAATTTAGTACATGGTGGCAAAGATGGACATGAGAATGAGTTATTCTCATATGGAAAGAGATTTAACTTAATTTATATCTCATATCCTCTTTTAACCAATTATTTAGTTTTATTTAGTATGTTTTAGAAAGATACGTCCATCAATAGCAAATAAAATAATAATAATAATAATAATAAAATAAATAGAATAGATTAAATTAGCCAAAAGTAATGACTAACATAATTAAAAAAAACATAAAGGATGAATTGATTAAATTGGCTAATTGCTAACATAATTAAAAGAAAAATGTAACATTAGATCATCATAAAATTTAGAGATTAGGAACACAAGTAAAAAAAAAAAAAACACAAACAACCAAAAATCAAGATTTGGAATGTGTTAAACAGTTTTGATATATAGACATTTCAAGACTTTACTCATGCAATATTCTCATGAAATCTAACACTAGAGCATCATAAAATTTAGAGAAATGATTGAAATTGATGTCATGTTAATATAGGTTGACTTTAATATAAAGGACAAATTGAACTTTCTTAAAGATAAATTGGGGACACCAGCCTAAGCGTAGGTGGCCTTACCATCCGTATGGTTATATTTGATGTTGACTGTGCTCGTGGTTCTGCAAATGTCATATATATTGATATGTGTGAAATGTTTGTGAATCGATATGCTTATGCTATGTTATAATATGTGAATTGTATGATAATACTTACGGTACCATGTGTTCAATGGTATATTTGAGATAGGATACGAGAAGGATGCACTAAACGTAATGTAACGATAGGAGTAAGACATGTTCATGAAACGTTATGGTTTTGGTTACGTATCGAAATGCTATGGGTATGACAGATTGTTAAAAACGATATGGTCACGATGGATTCATAAAGATTGATAAAAACGATATCGTCACGATGGATTCATAAAACAATACGATTAGGTTATGGGTAGAAAGGGATAGGATTATGATAGATTGATAGAACGATAGCGTTAGGATACGTTCCTGTAACGTTATGACTAAGGTACGTTTAGGTAACGACACAACTATGATATGTCTAAGGACGTTAAGGCTATGATAAATTAGGGAAGGATATAACCACGAAGTTTTTACGATATGATATGATTATGATACGACATGTGAAGGACGGATATATATCCAACAAGTGTCAAAGAGGGACGTGAGAATAAATTATTCTCAATCTTTCTTTACATCAGTCAAAGAGTATTTGATAAGCTTTCAAAATTAAGGGTTTTCTTTTTTCTTCTTCCTTCTTTCTCCCTTTTCATGTTTAATTTTTTTTTTAAATAAAAAAAAGTTTAACGTGAGAATGATGAAGTTAGAAAGGAGAAAGAAATTAATGTAATAAAACTTTTTCGTCGGTAGGAATGGAAATGGTGAATGGGTCCTTGACGATAGTCGATCGCTATACTCTAGTTTTGGATGTAAGTGATGATTATAAGAAATATGAGTTGTGTCAATACCACACCGTTATCAAGAGGAAGTAAAGTAGAGTAGAATAGATCAAGCGATCCATTTGTTGAGAGTATTGTAAGAGGCACACAAGTAAGATTGTTGGATATAACTACTCTTTCACATCTGAGGGATGAGTCTCATAGATCCAACTACAATATCAAAGAAACTTCGGGTGGTAGTGATTGCTTGCATTGGTGTCTCTGTGATATCCGAGACACATGTAGCATGATTTTTCTTGCTCAAATACAGCTTCATTTGTCTTAAAAGTTCACTTTTGAGTAATCCTGGAAGGCTTCTTAATTTGCAGCCTCTGGTGAAGATGATCACTCCGAGGTGGGTTTGTTAGTGAAGATGCAATTATATAATCAGGGTTTTATATCAATGGTTCCATTTATATCTATAAATGAAATTTGTGGTGTATTTTTTGGAAATTCAACAATAATCATCGGTTATTTGGTTACCATTCTAAAGAAATTCAACTTTCGACCTTTTGTGAATTCTCAAAGCTACTTGCAAAGTACTGTCGATTATGATCCATAATACTCACCTACTCGAAATTGAGGTTTGTTCATGTTTGAAAATGTGAGAAACCAAAAGACAAGATGCTAATTAATATTGTTTGTGATTATTGTTGTGAATTCTTCATCTTTGAATACATATTTTGGTTGGCTTATGAATTTTTCCATCTTTTAAAAGTATTATTTTTTTAGTTCGGGCCTAATTTCATAATAGGCGATTGAATCACACTATTGCAATATTGTAAGTTACTTTTAAGATTAAAGGTCGATGAATAAAGTAATTACTGCAAGTTCTTTTTATACATCTTATTTTGATCTAGCACATAATTGCTTTCTAATTATTTTATTTATTTTTTTATGAATTAGGTTATGAAGATCATTTGAATTCTAAACGCTTTAATTCAAACAATATTTAATAACTAATCATTTTAATATTTATACTCAAATATACTAACAAGTACTAGTAACACTAGTCTCAATGACTTGAAGAATACAACTATTATCTCGAACTATAAAGAATTTAATTCCAACCTATTCTAATGGACAAACGCTTTATTAGACTTTATTGTAAGATTTCACTTCATCAATTTAAGTAGCGTTCAACTACAATTATAAATATCAAATTCTTAAGCATTCATGAACAAAATCGGCCCAACAATATCTCTTGGAACTATTTACCAAAGGTGTTAAAATGAGTCGTGTGGAAGAGTTGCCTTAGATGCTTTAGTACCAATTAAGGATGTCAATATCCTAGTAGTGCAGAATGCAGGAAGGTTTGTAGTTGAAAAGAATAACGAGAATAGTAGACATCGTTTCATCTACAAGCGTGTGGTGAACGGTCTGGTAGATATGACTAGAGAACGTCGTCCTCGCAGAATTTATATTATTGTGATAGAAGTTATAAATAACGATGATATTCCTTGGTCTTTTATTACAAAGGTGCTGAACTTTCTTTTTGTGCATGTGATATATCCATCGTCACCTACTCATAATAATGAAATATGGGATAGTCATAATGATATTATGAGTATCTTTTCTATTCCTCCCTTCCTTATCGTTATACAAAGAATATGAAGATTATAAGTAAAAGTGTACAAGTAATTTGTTACTTTTGAACTTAAAATGCTTATAATTCAATTTATCTTTGTTATCAACAATAATTATCAAACGGTATATAATTTTGTCCAAGTAAGGTCGCTTCTCATTCCCTGTACGATATCATCACACAAAATTGAGCGGAAGGGTTAATGATAAAATGATAACAAAACATAAAAAATTTGGTTGGAAACCATGTCTATACTTCTTTGCTTTAATCATAGGTAACTAAAGATATATAAGAACAACAGAATATGGCATGCCCAGTCAAAACATAAAAAATTTCTTGCCATGTTATAGTTAATGAATATGGTATGCACAAAGATCCGACGTCACACTTCATGATTGGAGACCAATACAGTGAGCTATGGTTGTCCATACCGTCCTTTGGTCCAATTATGTCAAGCAAATGTTGTAGCAAGCAAAGAGTTTTTAATAAGTTCGCTATTGCAAAGAGCTCGATTTAAGGCACAAATGTCTCTGATGTGAAAGGCGCACCAATTCAACGAGATTTAAGTAACCATGAATAAGACACATGATATAGCTTGTAAACGAAACGATGTCTGTGACTCTTGTTATTTTCTTCCACTACAAACCTTCTGGCCTCTTGCACTCTTTTGTCATTGACATCCTTAATTGAAATTAGAATTGAAGGAAACACTTCTCCACAACTCATTATGGAACACCTTTGAGAGAAAGTTTCAACAGAATTGCCAAAGAATATTTTAAAATTTGATATTTATAGTTGAACGCTACTTAAATTGACGAAGGGAAATCTTACAACAGAGGTTAATAAATCGTTTGTCTATTAGAAGAGAGCTTGGAATTAAATTATTTATAGTTGGGATAAATTGATTTTTTAGTTTTAATTTTAGTCGGAATAAATTAATTTTGATGTGGTGTTATGTATTTTAATAAAATTAATATTAACTTAATCAACAAAAATTTGTATTTTTTTAAAATTATAATCTAAATTAATAAAAATACCATTGAACTTTCCACTTTATCTAAAAAAAATACTCATAAATTTTTTTTAAAAAAATAAGTTGAATTTTCAAAAAAAAAAAAAAAAAACTTCAAAACTACTCTTTAACTTTCAAAAGTGTTTAAAAAAAGATAGATGGGGAGAAAATTGTGTTCATGGAGAGAAAATTGAAGGTTATTTTATGGGGAGAAAATTGTGTTCATGGAGAGAAAATTGAAGGTTATTTTATGAGAAGAAAATTGTGTTCATGGGGAGAAAATTGAAGGTTATTTTAGGGGAAGGTTTTCAATATCAGTATAAGGTCCTGAAAACATAACAAGAAGTAATATCTTAGCTTAACGTCACTAATAAGAACCTACTAGTAGGCTACTTACTAAGTTTTACTCACTCTTTGTTTATCATTTTTTTTCAAGTAACTGAGAGTTGGTCGTGGATGAGAGCGGACTTTGGAGTGTGGGCCATGGTCTAACCTCTGTTTTTAATCTAGTATTTTTTGTTCTTCTTTTGAGTCTGCTTCTTATTTTGTGTTTGTAACGAGTATGTGTATGTAACACCCCAAAAATGAAGGAAATTATCTCTCATAAGAATAAGCCACTCATGAAAGACCCAAAGAATAGAAAGGAAAAAAAATTAAAGGATTAAGCAAGAACAAAGGACTTAGTCACTTAACAAGTGATTTCAAGGAGTTAAAGGCCTTTTGAAGAGGACTGGAAAGGAAAAAGTAAATCAAAATGGCAAAAAAGTCATTTTATCAATTATCAAGAATCTTTTCGGATTTGTAATTCCTTATCTAGAAGGAATCTCAAGATTCAAAAAAAGGAAAAAATGATAAAAAAGCAATGAGAAATTTGTAGAAAAATTATGGATTTTTCCATAAAAATAATAATAAAATATTTGAAAGTGGCAAATTACCAAAATACCCCTAGAAGAATGGATAATTATAGAAATACAACTCTAATTAGAATAAGAGCATCTACCTTGACCATCCGAGCAAAATCTTTCGAACTCAAATCTCAACCGTCGGATCTCCTCCAAAATATGATATGATCTAGAATGAACACACACGGATCATCACATCCAACGACTAGTATTCAAAGCCAAGGTCGGTAAGGCTATGATCGGAGTTGATATCTCCAAAACATTATCCAGAAAGTTCAATCTCTAAATAACGAAGATTCTGGAGCTCTCAATGTCGGTTTAAGCTCCTCCTATAAGGTCGGAAGTAGGAGCAACAATACGGAATAAGAATCGAGAAAGGTCGATGCCCCAATTGAAGGCAATAAGCATTTAGATTGTGGGTCTCCTACTCTCAGATTTCTTCCAAATTCGAGAGCAATCCTCCACCATTTCTCTTCAAACTTCTAAATAACAAAGAATCTGGAGCTCACAATGTCCGTTTAAGCTCCTCCTATAAAGTCTGAAGTAGGAGCAACAATATGAAATAAGAATCGAGAAAGGTCGATCCCCCAATCGAAGGCAATAAGCGTTTAGATTATGGGTCTCCCACTCTCAGGTTTCATCCAAATTCGAGAGCAATCCTCCACCATTTCTCTTCAAACTTATTCCTACAGTTTCTCAACAAGATTACCCACAAGTTCTATGAAGGAATAGAGTGCTGAAAGTGCCCAGAAACCATTCCCCCAATTCTATTCGCCATGGAAGAACTTCAAGAAAAACTTGAAAATCCAATCCGAGGATACAGGATGACTTGTCGAGCAAGAATGATTCCAATCAGTTTCTACACCTCCAAGGAATGCTTCCATAGAAGACCACGAAGAAAAATAACCTCGAGAGCGTGCCAAATTGAAGGAAATAGGTTTCGAAATTAAATTGGGGATAAGAGTCAAAATTTCTATCTACGATCTCTTTTCCTTCAAATTAAGGATTCCTCTAGCTTCAGAGGAAGAAGTTAAGTAAACTTGATGAAGGAATCGAGAGTTGAGACGTCGTAGAAAGCTACCCACGAGATTGAAAATCTGGCGTTTCGAGTGAGTTGCATACCAAGAACGATTTCTGGAAATTAAGGTCCTACACTCAAAGACGTTCCTCCAAACCAATTCCTTTAGCTTGAAGATAAGATATGGAAGGGGTTCAATGAAGAAATAGGGCCTTGAAACTCCTCGAATCGGTTACCCAATAAGAAATCCTTTGTTTTATCTCCAGCCATAAATCAGATGTTGGATGAACTTTGGAAGCGAATATCTTAGGCTACGATCCACGAGAAGTTATCAAATAAATCATTAACCCTTTCTTGTAACATCCATAGTTTCACGAAGAAATCGACGAAACGCTATAAATGTGGCTATACAGGCCGAGTTTCAGATGGCGGCGATGCGAAAAATGCGCATCTTCTTCCTATTTAGAGGAAGAAAACGATGATACGGCCAGTTCAACTAAACTGTCCAAGTCAACTCAAAATTTGACCTTTTCACAGGTTTTCTCAGTAGATCTTATTTTTTGAAATGTTGTATGAATCCTTGTCCCGAGAGGTTATATAAGGTGATGAAGTTTGGGAGTTATTGGAAAACTTTAGTTAGCAAAACCAATATATGGGAGAAAATGCTCATCACGGTCAGATGACACAGCCAGTTCAACTAAACTGTCCAAGTCAGCTCAAAATTTGACCTTTTCACGGGTTTTCTTAGTAGATCTTATTTTTTGAAATGTTGTATGAATCTTTGTCCCGAGAGGTTATATAAGGTGATGAAGTTCGGGAGTTAATCAAAAACTTTAGTTAGTGAAACCAATATATGGGAGAAAATGCTCATCACGGTCAGATGACACGGCCAGTTCAACTAAACTGTCCAAGTCAACTCAAAATTTGACCTTTTCACGGGTTTTCTCAGTAGATCTTATTTTTTGAAAGGTTGTATGAATCCTTGTCCCGAGAGGTTATATAAGGTGATGAAGTTTGGGAGTTATTGGAAAACTTTAGTTAGCGAAACCAATATATGGGAGAAAATGCTCATCACGGTCAGATGACACGGCCAGTTCAACTAAACTGTCCAAGTCAACTCAAAATTTGACCTTTTCACGGGTTTTCTCAGTAGATCTTATTTTTTGAAATGTTGTATGAATCCTTGTCCCGAGAGGTTATATAAGGTGATGAAGTTTGGGAGTTAATCGAAAACTTTAGTTAGCGAAACCAATATATGGGAGGAAATGCTCATCACGATCCATGACTTTACCTCTTAGGATAACTAAAGTGGTATCCCTGAAATAATAGATTCCCGAGATAATAAATTCCCCAGATGTACCATTGGTCTCTAATAGATAGTACGTGCACAATATCATGGTATATGTACCGCGAGGCCCCTATTTCTCTTTAGGTGGGATGCTATGGTATATGTACATGATTTGCTAGTAGGATGCCACGATTATGACAACACCACCAATGCACTCATGGGGAGAAAATTAAGAGTTACTTCGGAAGAGTTTTCATGGTTACATGACAACCTCTAACCAATGCACTCAGAGGTCATATTCATGAAGCCTTGGAAGGCATGAAGCGGAGCAAGTTCGAAATAACTCAAGAATGTTACACCTTATGTCTCAAGAAAAGGATTATGACAACACCACCAATGCACTCATGGGGAGAAAATTAAGAGTTACTTCGGAAGAGTTTTCATGGTTACATGACAACCTCTAACCAATGCACTCAGAGGTCATATTCATGAAGCCTTGGAAGGCATGAAGCGGAGCAAGTTCGAAATAACTCAAGAATGTTACACCTTATGTCTCAAGAAAATTTGTGCTTATGCATCGAATAATAGGTAACACCCTTTTGTTTTAAAAATGTCTGGAGTTGTCGTTCCTAATTCTATGTTTTCGCATCAAGGTCATTTCTTAAAGGTCCTACCGAGAGTTGAACCCAAGTCGTTGGATTCAAAGTCCAAAGTGCTAACCACTACACCATAGAACCCCTTGTAAAAATTTATTTTTTGGAATGATTTTCCTATTTTATGCAGATTCCACAAGAAGAGAGATCCTATCACGAGTCAAACTCAAGTTATTGGATTCAAAGTTCTAGAGCTGTTTTATCTAACTCATTGTGATCTTGAGCACCTTCAGAGTGGTTGCAGAAGTAACCCTCGAGTGTTGATTGAAGCTCTTGAACAACATGTAATTTTATATATTTCTTATAGTTAATTTATATATTGTTCTATATTACAAACAAATTGAAATAATACTTTACATCCCAGTCTTTCTTTCTTCTGTGCAAAACTTAACATGAAAACTATATTATTTCAATATTCGCTCGAGAAACAAGGGGTGAAAACTATATTATTTCAAACCCTCCATTATTGCTTCTACTTTGCGTGAAAATGCTTCCACTAAATCATGTTACTAACTAGTTGGTTTGGTTCGGTTCAATTCTTGGGTCCACTAGATTAAATCAACGTAGCTCAATTAAACTCTTGATAATATAAAAATCATAAGTTTCTTAAATTAGGTTAACTTAAAAGTTTAACCTCTAATTTTTACAATGTTTAGCTTTGTGTCTAGTTAATTTCTAAATGCTTAGAAGTATCTAATAAGACTTCTATTTAAGGAACTTTTCTCTATAAAAGATGTAAGACTTNNTCTAAATGCTTAGAAGTATCTAATAAGACTTCTATTTAAGGAACTTTTCTCTATAAAAGATGTAAGACTTCAGGTTTATTATTAAGGAATTTCAAATGAGTGATTTGATATATCACAGAGGACAAAATATTTATTTGTTTCAAATGGCATTAGATTGAATCTCATTAATAACAATATCCCAAAACTCAGCTAAGTATAGTGGGTGCTTGGATACCACACTCTTTTCTTAATGATTTCTTGGTTCTTGTCCGATAATAGTGGCCCTTAGGTTCTAAGTCCATGGTTCTATGCGGTGGAGGACTTTGGAATAAGGTTTGGAATCGATAATTACAAAGTGTCTGTCCAAAATAAAAGGGCCCAACCAGATTCATTTTGCATAAATGATTTCAATCAAATGCTCTACCACTAAGCTATGGACTCATTTTGCATGATTTCATCCTTAGTGACCCCTTCTATAGAGTGTCAGTCTAAAAGTTTAAAAAGTGTGTCAAAAATAAAAGGGTTCAACCAAGTTCAAACGGGTAACCGATCAAATTCTCTACTATTGAGACATGGATCCATTTTGTAGGATTTTAACCTTAGTGACCCCTTAGACATAGTGTCAGTCCAAAAAGTGTAACCAATTTCTATCCAAATAGAAGGGCCCAACTAGGTTCGAATTGGTGACGTCTTGATCTGCAATCAAATGCTCTAACATTGAGCTATAGACCCATTTTGTATGATCTCAACCTTCGTGACCCCTTCTAAGATTATCGGTCCAAAAGTGACCCTACCGAATCGGCTATGGACCAATTTTGTATAAATTGGTGGATTACCTATCGGGAATTAAACACATGTCGTTAGATTCATAGTTGAAAGTGCTAACCACTACACCATAGAACCACTTGTTAAACTTTATTTTGGCAGCGATTTTGATAAGCGTCAACAACGCTGGATTTTGCAAAGCTAGATGTCGTAGTATCCTTACAGACTTTCACAAGGTGTTTTCAACTTCTTTTATAGGTAATTGAACTTTTGAGTCCATGCAAATGATTTGTTGGGTTAGTATCAGTTAGAGAAGACAGAGAAGAGAAGAGAGACTTTGTTAGAAACTCTTCCATAGGTAATCTACCAAGGTGTTTTCAACTTCTTTTGTAGGTAGCATTTTAAAATCAAACCACAACAAAATTTACTTCTATCTAGCAAAATTATTTTTTGTTTGAAACAAGATTATTCCTTCTTTTTCTAAAACTAAATTTGACTCTCCAATGGATTTTAATAGTTTTGTTAATTAAATTTTCTTTAAAATTTGTGTACCCACGGTACAATGGAAATAATACTTGTCAACTTCCTCCGCAAAATATGACCTAAAATGTCACAGTATTTAGTGTTTGATGCTTTTTGACTTAACCCTAGGGTTCTATTTACAACTTGTGATAATTTTTGTCAAATTATATATTTGAATACCTAATACACTAAGATATAATATCTTATTTAAATAATATTAAATTGTCGTAGAATATCATAATATATGTTTAATTAATATTAATCTCATAAAAAAACGTGTCGAAGGTTAGACATTATACAGAAGATCTGGCTTATATCGAAGAGACCCGAGTTTGATTCTCGACAATGAAATTTTATTTTCTTATTTATTTTATTTTATAGTTTCATCTTTTGTCACCAATTATATTTAAACTTTACCTAGGTTTGAGAAGCACTATAATGGATGAGTTCAATAGTATCTTAAAATTCAAAAGACTTTTATGAACTAGGTTTGAGAGGCACTATAATGGTCAAGTTCAATAGTATCCGAGATTAAAAAGACTTTTATGAACTTTGAACCTTTAATAATGTTATGTAATAGATATTTGGTTCAATTTCAACAAGTGAGGTTGAGGTCATTCAAATGGTTAATGTGATACGCCGGTCATTTTCAAGGTCTCTTTTGTTGAACGCCATCATGGCTGAGATGACGAGATGAGCACCAGAGTGAGTTTGACAAGGAGGGTCATAGAGAACCACACCCCAAGCCAAGCTCATTTTGGGCTTAACAAACTGAAAATCCAAAAACACAAACCCTTAACTGGGAACTGGTATGCTAAGGAATTAAAAAACTTTATTTTTGACGTAGAACAATACTTGAAGGTTAAAGGAAATTGCTCATAGGACCTAAGAGTTACGTTGGCCACAATGCATCTCATGGACGGTGGCACTCGAAGGTGGATGATATAAAAAATGGGTCATGCACCATAAACTCAAGGGAAGATCGTTGATTGAATCGATGCAATCGACGCATCCCTTGATGGGTTGCCAATTAAAGACCTGACGTTTGATGTTGACTCTTTTGAAGAAAAAACCACACGATCGAACACCTCAAAATGTTGCGGTAGCTCTAAGAACTCTATCATACGACTTGAGAGTTGAGGGCTACAGGAACTTTCTCATACGACCTGAGAGTTATGTTAGCCGCAATGCATCTCATGGACGATGCAAAACTAGGGTAGTGCTCGAACGTGAATGGTATAAAAAATGGGTCATGCACCATAAACTCATGGGAAGATCGTTGATGGAATCGATGCAATCGACGCTCCCCTGGATGGGTCGCCAATCAAAGACTTAACATTTGATATTAACTCTTTTGAAGAAAGAGCCACACAATCGAACAGCTCGAAACGTCGCAGTAGCCCTGAGAACTCTACTAACACACACAGGGAAGGACGTGTCGAAGAGTTAGACATTAAGACAAAGATCATGCTAAAACTCTTCAGCGATCTGACAAAAGACTTCAGGACATCTACACCAAAAATCCATTGTCGTCCAGCGGTTAGGATATCAAGCTTCACCCAAGAGACCTGTTCAATTCTCGACAATGGAATATTATTTTCTTATTTCATTTTATTTTACATTTTCTATCTTAGATTAAAAAGACTTTCATGAACTTCGTACCTTTGTTAGAGTAATGTTATAGATATTTTGTTCAATTTCAAATGGTTAATGCGATAATCCAGTAGTTTTCGAGGTCTCTCTTGGTGAACGACATCATGGTTGAGATGAGCAGGTGATTCAAATGGTTAATGTGATAATCCAGTCATTTTCGAGGTCTCTCTTGTTGAACGACGTCATGGTTGAGATGAGCAGGTGATTCAAATGGTTAATGCGATAATCCAGTCGTTTTCGAGGTCTCTCTTGTTGAACGACATCATGGTTGAGATGAGCACCCGAGTGAGTTTGACAAGTTGGGCTGTAGAGAACCACACCTCAAGCCAAGTTCATGTGGGCTTAACAAACTTAAAATCCAAGAACACAACCCCTTAAATGGAAACCGGGATGCTAAGGAATTAAAAAGCTTTATTTTTGACGTAGAACAATACTTGAAGGTTACTGGAACTTGCTCATAGGACCTAAGAGTTAAGTTTGTCGCAATGCATCTCATGGACGATGCAAAACAATGGTGCCGCTCGAAGGTGAATGGTATAAAAAATGGGTCATGCACCATAAACTCATGGGAAGACTGTTGATGGAATCGATGCAATCGACGCTCCTTTGGATGGGTTGCCAATCAAAGACCTGACGTTTGATGTTGACCCTTTTGAAGAAAGAGCCACACGATCGAACAGCTCGAAACGTCACGATAACTCTGAGAACTCTATCACACACATGAAACGACATTTCGAGAGTTAGACATTATCCAAAACATCATAGTAAAACTCTTCAGCGATTAGACAAAAGACTTTAGGACAACTACACCAAAAATTCATTGTTGTCCAACTGTTTGGATATTTGGCTTTCACCTAGGAGATTCTGGTTTGATTCTCTCAAATTGAATATTATTTTCTTATTTCTTTTTATTTTATAGTTTCATCTTTTGTCACCAATTATATTATTTTATAGTTTCATCTTTTGTCACCAATTATATTATTTTATAATTTCATCTTTTGTCACCAATTATATTTAAACTTTACCTCATCTTGAGGCGCACTTTAATGGTCAAGTTTAGATTAAAAAGACTTTTATGAACATCGTACCTATGTTAGTGTTGTGTTATAGATATTTGTTTCAATTTCAACAAGTGGGGTTGAGGTGATTCAAATGGTTAATGCGATAATCTTGCTATTTTCGAGGTCTCTCTTGTTGAACGCCATCATGGTTGAGATGA
Organism: Cucurbita moschata; assembly: GCF_002738365.1. Lineage (NCBI taxonomy): Eukaryota > Viridiplantae > Streptophyta > Magnoliopsida > Cucurbitales > Cucurbitaceae > Cucurbita > Cucurbita moschata. Next base: position 452,192 of record NW_019268615.1, on the reverse strand, counting down.
GCCCCCGAGTGAGTTTGACAAGGAGACCCGAATTTAAACTTTACCTATGTTTGAGAGGCACTATAATGGTCAAGTTCAATGGTATTTTAGATTAAAAAGACTTTTATGAACTTTGTACCTTTGTTAGTGTTACTTTGTACCTTTGTTTGTGTTACTTTGTACCTTTGTTAGTGTTATGTCATAGACATTTGGTCAAGTTCAACAAGTGGGGTTGAGGTGATTTAAATGGTTAATGTCACTTTATTTGATTCAAATTGTTAATGTGATAATCCAGTTGAATAGTTACACGTTATTTCCAAGGTCTCTCTTATTGAACGCCAACAAGGCTGAAATGATTGAGATGAGCATGTGAGTGAGTGTGACAAAATTGAAATAAAATCAAATAAAATCACTAAAAAAAATCAATAAAATTGAAAAAAAATTGGCCTTATGACACTTCCTTCAACTCTAAGGGCGGTAAATCAAAGATTCCTTCGCCCAAGACCCATGATCCAACTCCCAACATGGAAATGATAAGCTATAGAATCATTCCAAGAACCTCAATGGATAGGTTACAAACTCACTTTACCAATCTCGACAACTAGACGTGTCATCGGCGTTAGAAGAACGACCGCAACAGAGCAAGTCATGGGGATAGAAGATCCTGTTGAAGGATGATAGACCAATCGTAATCTTCAACCCAACAAGCCAAGCTTTTGTAGAAGCAAGAACCCTTGTATTAAAGAAATTAACACCTTCTTATACAAAATTTGGATCAACCAAGAGATAAAGCTAGAATTAGATGATGAAATCAAAGATTGAGAAACAAGATTTGGAACCTTTTTCTAAATTGAGTCAGTTCACAATCGAACTTGATCAAGGCTTGATTGAATGACTCAGATGCAATCTACCGCAAGAATGACATGAAACTTAAAAATGACAAAGATATGCTCAGATTTTGAGAAGGGGGATCGTCTCATCTTGAGAGATCAATTTCATTGATCACAAATATGCGTTTACATAATAATTTGTGGGTATTTATAGTCTCCCAACAAAAAAAGTTAGTGGCCGTGATTTAATCTCGATCCCTTTAAATCTCCACAGAAGACGAACTCAATTTGAGCATTACAAACTTTATGAAATTAAAATAATAAATAAAGTTTTCTGACCACTCATGAAATGATGCTCCCAACTTCATCCACTACTTCAACCGTGCAAATATTTACCTTTGAATCTCCAAATGGTCTTGACTCAAACGAATCAGCTTCTAACACATGAAATGATGGTTGAACCTAGCCTATCCAATTTTGTAGATGAAGTATGAATACTTGTTGAATTTTCTTGGCCTTGGGTTGTGTAATAGGTACAGTTGGAACACCGTGATTCTTATCATCATCCCCCTCTTCAAAAGGATTCATCCTCGAATCAGAAAAGTCATCACCTACATCAAAAGGACTCAACTCAGCAACATTAAAAGTAGAATGTACATCGTGATTCTTATCATCATCCCCCTCTTCACGATTCGTCCTCGAATCAGAAAAATCATCACTTACATCAAAAGGACTCAACTTAACAACATTGAAAGTAGAATGTGTTGACAATTCTATGGGAACATCAATTTTATTGTTCCATGCAATAAAATGAGTCATTTTACTAAATGTCTCATAGAGCATTTATAGTCAAATAAAGAATTCTTATAGAGCATTTATAGTCAAATAAAGAATTAGGAATCCACCATATCTTTAAATCTACAAACCCACTCCCACTCCCAATTCAGCTATCCACGCTAATATTAAAATGAAAATTCATCAGTAAAATTATTTAGGCGAAAATTTAGATAAGATAGTAAGCTATACTACTTGTATCAGGTGTGGTGAAGGTCGAACGAACACACGTGACCTTCAAATCTTCAACATTACGGTCTCCTAACTAAGCTATCCCCTACAACATTCAAGTCAGGTTATGCAACTTAGTCAACTTGAATCAGGTGCGGTGAACGTGGAGATTAAACACGTGACCTTCAAATCTTTAGTTTGACACTCTCCCAACTGAGCTATGGGTGCTAACATTAAAAATAAAAATTCATAAAAATAAAAATTCATAAGTAAAGCTATTTCTACTAATTCATTATATTTTAAAAAGAAATAATAATCAACTAAACTATAAGGTGTGGTGAATAACACAAGACACCTTCGAATATTCAATCTAATGCTCTCCCAACTAAGCCATCCCATATAACATAAAAAATGAATAATCACATATTTTAGATTGAATAGTCACCATTATACACCAAGAACCAAGTGCGGTGAACATGGATCGAACACGTGACCTTCAGATCTTCAATCTAACACTCTCCCAACTGAGCTATCCCCGCAATCATTAGAAATAAAAATTCATTAGTAAAGATATTTTTGCTGATTCAATTAGTCCATGTTAGGTTACCCTCTAATGGTTTCCTAAGCTAAAACCTCAACTCCTAAAGCCTAACCCATGACGTTATGTATAAACCTAGGTCATCAATAATCCATGTACCAAGTACCTAGAACTATGTGAATAACATGCTAAATAAGTTGCTAGGATCCATACCCATAAGTAACCATTATCTGCATTACGATGTGTACTAAAATGCCCCTATTCCTCTTTAGGTAAGATGTCGTGCAATATGTATCATGAGTTGGATGTTATGATAGGCCTACCATTTCCATCAGCTAAACGAGATGTCCTGCACCACGATTTACCAGTAGGATTACATGATTATGACGACACCACTCATGTTTTCATGGGGAGAAAATTGAAGGTTATTTTAGGGGAGGTTTTCAGGATCAGTATATGATATATGACACGATGACCTCTAAGTTCTAAGATCCTGAAAACATAACAAGAAGTAATATCCTAGCTTAAGGTCGCGATTAAGAACCTACTAGTAGGCTACTTACTAAGTTTTACTCACTTCATGTTTATCATTTTTTTTTCAAGTAACTAAGAGTTGTTCGTGGACGAGAGTGGACTTTGGAGTGTGGGCCATGGACTAACCTCTATTTTTAATCTAGTACTTTTTGTTCTTCTTTTGAGCCTGCTTCTTATTTTGTATTTGTAACGAGTATGTATATGTAACACCCCAAAAATGAAGGAAATTAGCTCCCATAAGGGACTTAGTCAAGTAACTCGTGTACCCTAACAAGTGATTTCAAGGAGTTAAAGGCCTTTTGAAAAGGATTGGAAAGGAAAAAGTAAATGAAAAAGGCAAAAAAGTCATTTTATCAATTATCAAGAATCTTTCCGGATTTGTAATTCCTTATCTAGAAGGAATCTCAATATTCAAAATAAGCGAAAAATGATCAAAAAGCGATGAGAAATTTGTAAAAAAATTATGGATTTTTGGAGAAAAAATAATAAAATATTCGAAAAGCGGCAAATTACCAAAATACCCTTGGAAAAATGGATAATTACAGAAATGCCACTCTAATTAGAATCAGAGCATTTACCGTGACCATCCGAGAAAAATCCTACAAACTCAAACTTCAACCGTCGGATCTCCTCCGAAATTTGATATGATCTAGAACGAACACGCACGGATCATCACATCCAACGACTAGTATTCAAAGCCAAGGTCGGTAAGGTTATGATCGGAGTTGATATCTCCAAAAAATTATCCAGAAAGTTCGATCTCTATATAACGAAGAATGATTCCAATCAGTTTCTCCACCTTCAAGGAATGTTGAAGGAAATAGGTTTCGAAATTAAATTGGGGATAAGAGTCGAATTTCTATCTACGATCTCTTTTCCTTCAAATTAAGGATTCCTCTAGCTTCAGACGAAGAAGTTGAGTAAACTTGATGAAGAAATCGAGAGATGAAACATCGTAGAACAAGCTACCCACGAGATCGAAAATCTGGCGTTTCGAGTGAGTTGCATACCGAGAACAATTTTTGGAAATTAAGTTCTTACACTCAAAGACGATCCTCTAAACAGATTCCTTTAGCCTGAAGAAAGGATATGGAAGAGGTTCAATGAAGAAATAGGGCCTTGAAACCCCTATAATCGGCTACCCAATAAGAAATCCTTTACTTTATCTCCAGCGATAAATCAGATTTTGGATGAACTTTGGAAGCGAATCTTAGGCTACGATCCTTCTCGTAAAGGTATCAAATTAATCTCTAACCCTTCCTTGTAATACCCATCTTCAAGTTTCACGAATAAATCGAGGAGAGAAACGCTGTAAATGTGGCTGTACAGGTCGAGTTTCAGATCGCAGCGACGTGAAAAATGCGCATCTTCTTCCTGTTGAGAGGAAGAAAATGATGATATGGCCAGTTCAACAAAACTATCCAAGTCAACTCAAAATTTGACATTTTCTCGGGTTTTCTCAATTTTAACCCCATTCCAGACCGATTCTCATAGAAAATCTTATGGTTTCAAAAACTAGACACAATAAGGAGTATGTGGAAGGAAATTTGAAGTAATCTAGATACTGGAAGCTCAAGTAGCCACCTTGGACTTTTTGTTAAGAAATACTAGTAGAAATCGCTTGGATTTTCATATGAACCCTAAACCAAGTATGAATTAAGGATGTATGAAAGAAAAACCCAAAGAACCGTGAGTTAAGACCCTGAACCGATCAAATAGCTCGAGATTTAAGAACGTTAAAATAACCCACTATATGAGCTCTGCTGCCTATCAAATTTTAATACTGAGCATATCATAGTATGTTGAGGCTAGATATGAAATTTGGTGGTCATTGGATAAGGATAAGTAGGTAAACCAAGAAACGGTGTAAAATGACCATAATGCCCCTAAGGTAATTTACCTTCGGTTCATGACTTAGATGACCTTCAAATGCTATGAAATTCATCAACCGATCTTATTTTATGAAATGTTATATGAATCCTTATCCCAAGAGGTTATATAAGGTAATGAAGTTTGGGAGTTATTGGAAAACTTTAGTTAGCGAAACCAAGATATGGGAGAAAATGCTCATCACGATCCATATGACCTTTGCCATGAACCACGATGTGTATAAGTTTTGTAGTCAATGTTGCCAATGTTTGCTGCACACGAAAAGGGATGTTAAATTTTTAAGTCACTTTTGAAAAGTATGGTGGATAAATTGGGTACCAAATTATTGTTTTAAACTGCATGTCATCCTCAGACTCATGAGCAAACCGAAGTGGTTAATAAAATATTAGGAGCATTGCTTAGGGCTATTATTTATAAGAATATTAAATATTATTGTTTTCAACTACATGTCATCTTCAGATTAATGAGCAAACTGAGGTGGTTAATAGAACATTAGGAGCATTGCTTAGGGCTATTATTTGTAAGAATATTATGTCTTGGGACGAATGTTTGCCACTCATTGTTTTATTTTTGAAGTTACTTAAGGATTTAATCCACCTACGCGTCTTGATTTGCTTTCTATTCATTCTAATATTTTTGTGAGTAAAGCAGCCACAAGTAAGGCAAATGGGATCAAAACATTGCATAAAGAGGGGAAGGAGACAATTAAGAAACAAAATTTCAATGTTGCTTCAAGAATTAACAAAGGACGGAATGAAATCATTTTTTAACCCGGTAACTGAATTTGGATACATTTTCGCAAGGAGTGATTCTCATCTCAAAGGAAGACAAAGTTACATCCAGGAGGGGATGACCCTTATCAAGTCCTTGAAAGAATTAATAACAATGCATATAAAATGATCTTCCAGGAGAATTTTCAGCCCATTCTACTTTCAATTGTTCCAAAGATGATAAGGATCACGGTGTTCCAAATGTTCCAACTGGACCTATTACACGATCAAAGGCCAAGAAGATTCAATAAGCATTCATTCTTCACCTACAAAATTGGATAGGCTCGGTTCAACTATCATTTCATGTGTTACAAGCTTATTAGATTGAAAAAGGACCATTTGGAACTTCAGAAGTGAATGTTTACACAGTTGAAGGAGCAAATGAAGTTGCAAGCATCATTACATGAGTTGTTAGAAAACTTTATTTACTTTTAATTTCATAAAGTTTGTAATGGTAGAACTGTCAAATTGACTTCATTATTTTTTTTTGGAGATTTAAGGGATCGAAATTAAATCTGAGCCACTCACTTCTTTTGTGGGAGACTATAAATACCCACCAATTATTATGTAAAAATCATATTTGTAATGAATGAAATTGATCTCTCAAGTTGAGAAGTTCCCCTTCAAAATCCGAGCATCTTCTATGCAAGTTTAATGCTATTCTTGTGGTAGAATTGCATGTGAGCCATGCAGTCACGCTACATTGTGCGGTTGAGTGAAATTCTCAACCTTCTACTTATTTTTGGGATTTCTTTTCTCTCTATTCATTGTAATTTATCCTGATACAAACAAGTTTATTTTTGTAGGGAATGTATAAAGCACATGGATTTATTAATTACAGTGAACTTTTGTATAAAACGAAGTAAATACAAATGAAGGAACATGAGATAGAAGTAAACATAGTAATAAAAAGAAACTACATAAACTTAAAGGAAGTTAATCCCATTTTACAATATAAATATTGTTCAATTGTAGCAAAGAAGTAGTTTTGAAAACTAGCCACTCTGAGATCAATCTAGGTTTGAAAAACTAAAATAAAGAAAAAATAAATAAATAACTAAATATATTTTTCAAAAACTTAGTTTTGTGTGAAATTTTGCTTAAAATTCAAATGTTTTCTTTTCTTTTCTTTTTTTTTTCTTTTATTTTTTATAAAAGGATAAAACACATAGTTTTGAAATTAAAAAAATAAAATAAAATAGTTATCAAATGGGCCTAATTTTTAACATATCTATCCCAAAGGAATGCATGGGCTCTAGTGGCCATGCTACTTCAACTGTGTGATAGACCATGTGAAGTTAACATGACAATGATAGTAGGTTCTAAAGCACAAAAATATGTGGATAAATTTCATATATTGATGTTGGATAAATTTTATATATTGAGGTGCGGAAAACATATACACACGGGCAACTAAAATTGATAGATCCACTATAAGGGCATTTGGTCTAGTGGTATGATTTTTTTTTTTACAAATTAGGTGGAATGAACAAACAAAAATAATGAGTTTAAAATTACCAAACAAAATATCAATTTTCAAATGGAATGGAGACATAAGACCATTCAAAAAAAAGAAAAGGACAAAAGAAAAATATTAAATACATTTTCAACTAATGCATTTGGTTGAGAGATATTATAGGCAATATGAGAAAAATATAGCATTAACTAATTTTCATGGACACATATGGATCCTTAGCATACTAAAATGACTGTTATTATTGGTATCAAACCAATAACAATTCATATCAGCTAAATCTTCCAATTGATAATTAGGCTAGAGAAAGAACTTGAATTTATTTTTATATCTATTAACATGTTTGCTACTTTTATCTAAAACTTGATCGAGTTTTTCTTATTTGCATTGTAAAATTATGTATTTCTATGGATATCATTTCTATTTCAAGAATTGAAACAAAAACATGTGGATAAATTTCAAATATTGAGGCGCATAAAAGATATGGACCAGCAACTAAAAATGATAGATCCACTACAAGGCATTTGGTCTAGTGGTATGATTCTCGCTTCGGGTGCGAGAGGTCTCAAGTTTGATTCTCAAAATGCCTCCAACAATTATATCAAATTGAAGCATGCAATATAATAAGATTTGAAATAGGTTTTTTAAACCTTGAACCAAGAAGCAGTTCAGATGGATATTTGGAAAAAAAAAAATGAAGCTATATTTAATTATAATTTACAAGTGTCTTTATAACATGTTAATTGAAGAGAGCAAACAACAAGAATAAACAAACAACGAAAATTTGTGTATGTATGATTCATAATCATTTCATGAAGGCCGAGGTAGTCTTATAAAAGAAGATGAGGGTACCACTTTCAAATCATTCCATGAGGACTTGAGAAAGTTTTGTAAAAGAAGATGAGGGTACCACATTCTATTGCAGAATTTCTATGTGAATAGAGAATGAACCATATTCTTGGGAGATAAGATAGAGCCTCGAGCCTAACTTCAAAGACATTACACCAATTGTTCTATGATATTTTTTTTCTAGGAACTCTTTGTTATGTTGTCCGCTGAAGGTTTCAGGAAAGGGACACAGATTCTCTATTGCACTGATCTCCCAATAGAAGTTTTACCTAGGTCATTTGTCGTCACAATCCTTTTAAGGAAGATGTGCCCAAATAACCGATGAAGAAGTTTCAGAGAGCCATAGGTTCGAATCCTGTCACCTTGATGTTGTATTCTCAGGGGCCGAAGTGCAAAGCCCCATAGCCTATCCGTGGTTAGGAAGGCAGGCGAACCGCGCACACTGAAAAAAAAAAAGATCTCCTTTTCTATCACACGTAGAATTGTCATTCTTTTATCTTTTCAAACCCCTTACCTTATCAGTCATCAGACAGGTTTTTGGTATCATATATCGAGATAATTATTATGAAAAAGCTATTCCACTAGTGTGACTTAGATACACTTTCTTTGTGGTATCAGTCATGCTATTTGAATAGCCTGAAGTCATCATAGCCTCTCCACCGGTTCCTAAGACTCCTTCGGCATCAATGTGCTCCAATGAAAGAGATCAGACCCTTTCCTGAACCAGAACCGAGCACAAAACGTCGAGGAGAAAGTCGAAAGTGAGCTCTTTTCGCGTATACGCAATCTCGAAACCCAATTAGCTCACGAACTATCTCCTCAACCCTGGCGAGTATGAGTGCTTGGTAAGAGAGAATGTCGAATGAGAAAGACATTCGATTACGACAACATTCACAACTACCAAAGTGCACTAAACCTAGTAGAGATCTTCGACCTAACGATAATGGAACTTCAAGCCCATTTAATCAATCCACTTTGTACCTTATTGTCGACCGAATCGGATGCACGCCAAGGCCTAAATTCTCTCTCAGTCACCCGGAGACGAAAGGAAGATCAGATCCGAAGTTTACGAATCGAAGAGAAAGTGGATCTGAGTTCTACACGCTTTCATTTTCAAAAGCTTTGCTTACCTACAGTACTTTATTCAGGATGTGCAACAATACGGTCATCTCTCAGCCATGTATCGAGAATTCCTTGATCATTTTCTTGGCGGATAACACAAATAAAATCGCTTCTCTGACCGCCCATCTTATGAGTCCATTCTTGTTTTGTTGGTTTGTTGTACTATTCTATACCTCTCTCGATTGATAGCCTCAGGAGTTTGGAGGGCCTATCGTGAGGGAACTTTCCTTTTCATGGTAGGAAAAGGTAAAGCGGGAGCTGCATATGTCCACGGTGATAAAGGCAGAGCAACTCCTTCTTTAAAAGAGGTTGGTTTTATCGAAACTGTTAGATCCGCTTTCGTTAAAGAAAAAATAGGAGCTCTTGGTTTGGCCGATGTCGATTCGTATGGCAATGCAGACTCGACTCAGGATGAGGATTACACTTTTCATACTGCTGCTATGAGCCGAAAGAGCTGGTAAGCTATCTCGCTAATCGAAAGGAAAAAGCACGTACGCGTTGACCTTGTTACAAGGGGCGGGGGCCAGCCAAAGAAGGTCAGTCAGACTAGGTTAGGACCCTTGATCCGGTTCAGCTAGGTTCTTCCATGCGAGAATGTATGCGTATCGGTATCCTCTTTAGGACCGGTTGCTTCTTCTTTTTGTTTGTACGTTTGGAGAAACCTGTTAAACCCGTCTTTCTTACAAGGTGTGATTCAATCTTCAGCTCAAACTTTCCTATCGTCCGACGAAAAAGGTAGGAGTACGACTACCTTTTCCTTTTCTTTCCCGAGCCAAGGGATCATTCAGTTTCTACCAAAAAGTTAGCTATCTATTAGTTGCATTAATTGAATGTATTTCTCATTTCATGTTAGCTCCTCCAAGAGCTTCCTGGTCCGTAGGAGACGAAACCTTGGACTTCTATCGGACTTATAGCATTGCCTAGTGAGCTCACCGTTGAGGATTGGTCTTACAGGAGATCAAGCAGCCTTTCTTTCACTACCTGGTATGCTTTCTCGCTTATCGTGCAACTAGCCAACTAGCCAAAGAGAGAGGGAGAGGGATCATGTCAATCAATTTGTATGTGCATTTTGTCCGTCCTGTACTTGCCTGCTTAGCTTTCTTAGCCAACATCTCTGGTTTCCTCGGAACCAAGAGGTCCTACTTATCCATACCCAACAGTCACAATTTCAGCCGAAAGACTAGTTTTTTCATAAAGTCGGTTCATTGATCAAGAAAGAATGAAGCTGCTTACAGGGACGGTTACGCGATACGTCTTTTCATACTCGTCTTTCCTTTAACCCTGCTATCAACCTAGCCATTCTCGCTTGTTTCTTTAAGGGGTCTCCCAACTGTAGATTACTCCGATTGGTTCTCGCGTCCCTGTGCCAAAAAGGATGGGCGAGTTTGGTTTGAGTGTTCATCGATTGCATGGATCCATATGCTCCGGGGGGTGAGATGAGGTGTAGCGCAGTCTGGTCAGCGCATCTATTTTGGGTATGTTTTCTGCTAAAGGTTTTAGAATAGGGGGTACAAATTTTCTACATAGGTCATCTGTGGTCACAATCCTTTTAAGGAAGATGCTCCCAAATAATTGGTGAACAATAGCCTTTAAAGAAGTTTCAGAGAGCAAGAAGAGATAGAACAGAGAATAGGAGTGAGTCGTGCAAGGAAGAAGGAACTAGTAGGTTTAATTTGGGTTTATTTGAACTAGAAAACGAACCAAAATTTTTCAAACGAACCCAAATTTAAGACTCACTATGTGGTAAAAAAAAAAAACTTCCGTGGCCCAACCCTTATTCGCAGTCCGCATCCAACCATTTCTTTCTCAACCTATACGTATGCTCCAGGCCAAACTCACGTAACTAGTTAGAAGATGCGGCCCACAACTGAATGGAAGACAAGTGTCACAATTGCACTCTTACAGTAGTGAGACAATGATTATATGACATTTGTTCTAATCTAATGAACAAGTCAACCATGCAAAATTTAGACTAAACGAACGATAGCAGTGTATGCTCGAATCACGTTTGGAAGAAATATTTTAGAAAACGTGAGCGAGGAAATACATTAAAAATAATTTCAAATAAAGCAATGTTATAAGCTATAAGTGAAGAAACAACAACTGATCATGTTCTCCTATAGTACATTTTTGGACATTTTAGTCCTGATGGGTGTAGATATGATTTTGAGGACTAATTATACACCCCGTATTGGAACAACAATAATAGTAAAGGTCTATCTAAGATGAAAGCAAGTAAAAGGGGTTTGGAATGAGCATGCCACCATGAACCATAAATCATTTACAAGAATAGCTGAGACATCTAACATGTAGCCACAGGCAACACGCCTTGGCCAATCATGGCCGCGACATCTGCCCTTACACAATTTGTCAATATCTCTATCAACCGGCTCTTCATAAACTCAACGTTGTAGGATGAGGTTGACTTAAAGTCTTCTGACGCGCTTCTAGCTGATCTTAATATTGAGGAGTTTTTTCCAACCTACTAAGAGCTGTTTAAAATCACTTTTCGGTTTGTTAACTCTTCAAGTCTTCTCTGTTGGTGTGTTTCCTACTTTCTTTGCTTGAAACAATTTCTTCTTTGCATGACGTCATACCACCTGCTTTTACTTGATGTTTTCTTGGTCAGAATAATAACGTTTCAAGTTATTGACGTGGACAACAGGGTTAGTCTGTATCCATAGGAGCAATTGGATCCTATATGATGTCTTCCTAATCTTGTAGATAACTTCGACTAGTCCATAGAATTTTCGCACCAGTCTTTCGTTCTTGTTGCTTTGAACTCAAAGTTGATCTGACCTTAACTTATCATAACTCTCTATTTGCTTTGAAATTATCATGGTCGACCCTTCTCTTCATCTGTCTGGATGGTATTTTTGCGTGAACATGTGTTGCTTTAGTGGTTTGTTTTTGTCTCCCTTCTTCAATGGAGGTGTTGGCTTGGTGTCTTTGCCAAGCATTTGAGTGATCACTGACAAGAGCCTTTGCAGGTCAAATAAACCCGACTGTGAACATGCCATTTTGCTATTTGTAGAATTCAACTAGCTCAGGCTGAGCCGCATGACATCTATTTGTGGTAGGCGACATAAAACTAATCTTGTGATTTATCTCTCTTGGTGGGGTACCCAATATCTGACCTTCTTGTTTTGGGTCGTGGTGTTCATGTAGTGGCAATAAAGTTTTTGTTGAGGTTGACACACTTGAGCTCCCCCTTTTCAAATACAACAATGGCAGCAAGTGTAGATTCATCATGGCTAAGATTCTTTCTCAACAATACTATCGTCATCATTTTCACCCCTCTTGGTTGATGGATGTTTGTCTCAATGATCGTTAGGTTAGACTCCGTTACTACTAGGCATTTAGCTATTAAAAAAAGATTAAATTAATGACAGCAGTCTGCCATGTTATTAAAAAAAATTTAAAAAAAATTACTTCCCCAAGAAGTCATCCCTTGTGTTATATACAAACTACTTCCACAAGAGATAACAATTCACCTTCACATTTACAAACAGCCAAGGATAAAAAAAAAAAAAAAAAAAAAACTTTTAGCTTGCAACCGACAATCATGGCACTGAGAACAAGAGGAAAAAAATGGTGCGAGGGAAGGAAGAAGTGCAGCAAGATGAAGTGCAAGAAATAAATCAAGATCTCTTCCTAACGGGCACAAGTTCGAAACGAAAAGAAAAGGGCAAGAACAAAATGAAGAACCTCCCAACACAAAAAGGAATATTCGCAAACGAGGAGGCGTACAACAGGTATGAACTCTTCAAGTCAAGAGTAGTATTGGCGGAAAGAAGGTTCCTAGCATTTTACCCTACATTCCTGGAGTCTTTCTTAACGACATCAACGATCTAGGGTGGGAGATGTTCTATCACAAAAGGGAACCAGCTATAGTGCCAATAGTGAAGGAGTTTTATGCAAATATTGATCAAGTGGAAGGGTACACAACATTAGTAAGAGGAAAAATAGGTGAGTGGAGCCCTAAAGCCATCAACCAACTGTTTCACCTACCATCTTTTGAGTATGCCACCTTCAACGAAATGGTGCTAGGTCCATCGGATGATCAACTTGAGATGGCCTTGAAGATGGTAGCCATAGAAGGAACACGGTGGCAACTCTTGAGAGGAGGAGCAAGGACGATAATAGCAGCAGACCTCAACCCCGAAGCGAAAGTTTGGGCTGCCTTTATAAAAACCAACTTACTACCCACTAAACATGATACTACATTGTTAGCTGACATAGTTTTACTTGTATATGCAATCATAATGAATTTGAGCATCGATGTGGGCAAGATTGTAGCGGATGAGATTGTCAAATGTGCAAGTAAGAAAGTGGGGAGGCTGTTTTTTCCACAGCTGATAACCATGTTGTGCCTGGAGGCTGCAGTCCCTTTTGATGAGGAAGAAGAAAGACTTGAGGCAAGGAATTTGATGGACTACATAGAAACCCATGGGATGGCACCAACAGTGGCAAAAGGAGGGACAGCAGAGCAACAGACGATATGGATCAACTACTGAAACAAATCAAGATCTCTTCCTAACGGGCACCAGTTCGAAACGAAAAGAAAAGGGCAAGAACAAAATGAAGAACCTCCCAACACAAAAAGGAATATTCGCAAACGAGGAGGCGTACAACAGGTATGAACTCTTCAAGTCAAGAGTAGTATTGGCGGAAAGAAGGTTCCTAGCATTTTACCCTACATTCCTGGAGTCTTTCTTAACGACATCAACGATCTAGGGTGGGAGATGTTCTATCACAAAAGGGAACCAGCTATAGTGCCAATAGTGAAGGAGTTTTATGCAAATATTGATCAAGTGGAAGGGTACACAACATTAGTAAGAGGAAAAATAGGTGAGTGGAGCCCTAAAGCCATCAACCAACTGTTTCACCTACCATCTTTTGAGTATGCCACCTTCAACGAAATGGTGCTAGGTCCATCGGATGATCAACTTGAGATGGCCTTGAAGATGGTAGCCATAGAAGGAACACGGTGGCAACTCTTGAGAGGAGGAGCAAGGACGATAATAGCAGCAGACCTCAACCCCGAAGCGAAAGTTTGGGCTGCCTTTATAAAAACCAACTTACTACCCACTAAACATGATACTACATTGTTAGCTGACATAGTTTTACTTGTATATGCAATCATAATGAATTTGAGCATCGATGTGGGCAAGATTGTAGCGGATGAGATTGTCAAATGTGCAAGTAAGAAAGTGGGGAGGCTGTTTTTTCCACAGCTGATAACCATGTTGTGCCTGGAGGCTGCAGTCCCTTTTGATGAGGAAGAAGAAAGACTTGAGGCAAGGAATTTGATGGACTACATAGAAACCCATGGGATGGCACCAACAGTGGCAAAAGGAGGGACAGCAGAGCAACAGACGATATGGATCAACTACTGAAACAAATCAAGATCTCTTCCTAACGGGCACCAGTTCGAAACGAAAAGAAAAGGGCAAGAACAAAATGAAGAACCTCCCAACACAAAAAGGAATATTCGCAAACGAGGAGGCGTACAACAGGTATGAACTCTTCAAGTCAAGAGTAGTATTGGCGGAAAGAAGGTTCCTAGCATTTTACCCTACATTCCTGGAGTCTTTCTTAACGACATCAACGATCTAGGGTGGGAGATGTTCTATCACAAAAGGGAACCAGCTATAGTGCCAATAGTGAAGGAGTTTTATGCAAATATTGATCAAGTGGAAGGGTACACAACATTAGTAAGAGGAAAAATAGGTGAGTGGAGCCCTAAAGCCATCAACCAACTGTTTCACCTACCATCTTTTGAGTATGCCACCTTCAACGAAATGGTGCTAGGTCCATCGGATGATCAACTTGAGATGGCCTTGAAGATGGTAGCCATAGAAGGAACACGGTGGCAACTCTTGAGAGGAGGAGCAAGGACGATAATAGCAGCAGACCTCAACCCCGAAGCGAAAGTTTGGGCTGCCTTTATAAAAACCAACTTACTACCCACTAAACATGATACTACATTGTTAGCTGACATAGTTTTACTTGTATATGCAATCATAATGAATTTGAGCATCGATGTGGGCAAGATTGTAGCGGATGAGATTGTCAAATGTGCAAGTAAGAAAGTGGGGAGGCTGTTTTTTCCACAGCTGATAACCATGTTGTGCCTGGAGGCTGCAGTCCCTTTTGATGAGGAAGAAGAAAGACTTGAGGCAAGGAATTTGATGGACTACATAGAAACCCATGGGATGGCACGATGAGGAAGAAGAAAGACTTGAGGCAAGGAATTTGATGGACTACATAGAAACCCATGGGATGGCACCAACAGTGGCAAAAGGAGGGACAGCAGAGCAACAGACGATATGGATCAACTACTGAAACAGCAAGAGGCTTTACTTAGCTGGTGTGAAAACAGTGAAGGGAGTTGTAAGGCGTATCGGTCTTATGTCAAAAAGAGGGATGAGGAAATACATAAAGCCTTAAGAACCAAGTCCAAAAATTCAGCATTCCCAAATTTTCCAGACGAAATTTTTAAAGAGTGGAGCCGCAAAGAATCATCGGCATGCAGTAGAGGAGGAAGAGAACACTTCCTCTAATGATGCCTAAAATCAAGGGAATTCTCTTACCACACCTTTTATAACCTTGATGTCTGATTTACCCTGATTTAGAAGCATGCATCCTTATGTTGTGTTTGTTTTATTGTGTTGACTGCATATAATTTTGAATCATGCTCATGCATGCAACCTAGAAGCATTAAGCTCTAGAAAGGGTAATAGATCATGCATATTTTGTTTCATATGTAGTCATGATGTTTTGTGCAAGAACTAGGGATGTATTGTCAAATGCTTTATAGATAAATAAAACAGTAAAGGTGAGTGGTGTTAAGGAAATTGAAGCTCACATTGAAGAGTATTCATCAAAGTAAAGGTGAGGATCCAATCTATCATAATCCACTTTAATTAGGAAGAATTCTCATAATTCACCCAACCTTTAAACCATTTTCCCAACACCAACAATAACCAAGAGCTTCTACACCTCAAATTGCTTTCAAGAATGATTCCACACCCACACTAATGCTCATTGAGGACAATGGCTAGTTTAAGTTTGGGGGTATTAAAGCAAATTCCATCGCCCCCATATATATATATTTACATAAAAAAAAAAATAAAAAAAAAAACCAAGACCACTCCTCTTCAACCTAAAGCTTGAACTCTCAATAAGTCTTAATTGCTCGTTGTCAGGCAATCTGCATCACCAATGGAGGTGTCTGAATCAAAGGTAATTGGGAGTTAAAAAAAAAAAAAAAGTTATCCTTATCGTTCAGGTGAGTTGCATCACAAATGTTGCCACACTGAAAACTAAGGGAGAACGAGTGTTAGCCTATATAGTCATCCCTTGAAGACTTAGGTGATTTGCACCACAAGTGGAGGCACCCAGAGAATAGGGGATGACTTGAAGGATTCTTGGGAGAAAAAAAAGAATTTTGTCATGATAAGAGAAAGTTAATGAAATAAATTATGAAGTCAAGTCACAAAAGCAAAAGTAGAAGGAATGGTAATTATTTTAGTAGTGTTTTGGGGGAATACGGTGGAAGCGAGGAATGTGTTATTTTTCTGGTTAGATTTTGTGATAAGTGTAGGGTGAAAGGTGGGAAATAACTAATTTGAGGAAGGAATATAAAGAATGTGATCTAAATCATGTATTTGATGAATACTCTACGAACATTTTGTTAATGAGAAATAAAGGGAGAGTGGAGAGAATGATTGCTAAGGATGAGCAATCTTTTAAGTTTGGGGTGTGATAACTCTCTAAATGTATAGTCATATCAAGTCTTTTTGTAGTTAATATTGCACTCTTATTCACCATTTTCTCATTTATTCCCCATTTATTCTACTTAGTGAGCATGAAATCGTTATTGCGGTCCAACATGAAAAAAATATGATTTTACATAAATCGATCTTAATTGTATATTTAATTGAGTTATGTGGTAAAATTTCAGACATTTATGCTAAACCATGTGGGAGTAGCAAATTTGGAAACAAATGGGGGATGACATGGAAATTTTAAATCCACGTCAGCAGTACAATTGGGTTATTGACTACCAATGACGAAATGGACAACTTATTCCTTTTCAGCCCTAAAGGGAACTCATGCTCAATATAAAAGGAAAAGGAAGACCAAGAGGAGGGGACACATTTTTTGGGAGAGAAAATCGAATTACACAGCTGCAGCTTCTGCTGCAGTGAACTGCTGTGAAACCAAAGAAGAAGAAGAAAACCCTAATCCAGCAGCTGTTGACAGCAGAAAGAAAAGGAGACCAACAAGGATTGATTAGGGCAAAGAGGTGGACGTGAGAGCTCAAGAGAAAGGAACTTTCATTGACGAACGGCAACAAACCTGGATAACTCTCTATTTCCTTATTCTCTTTCCTTATTCCATCAATTTTACATATGAAGATGCAGATTCCTCTGTTTGATTCAGTTTGTATGGAGAGCTAAACTTAATAAGGGAGGCAAGAGAGTTTTATATAGTTTAAGTATGTTGACGGTATGATTTTAGTTTATTAAAGAGTTGCTGTTAATGATTTACATGTATGTTTAATTAGTTACTTTACATACATAGTTGTTCTCTTATTCGGGAGAAGAGAGGGAGCAATGAAATCCTCTTCAATACTCTAGTTCCATAGCAAGGAGACTTGAAGGGTAATAGAAGGGTTGCGAATAATTCTTCTCCTAGAGCCTTGTTAATAGAAATTACAACGATTCATGACCCTCGGAAGTGGGCTTGAGAATCTATTAAAAGGAACTAAAATCTACCACAAAACTCAACAACTTATCTATTTAATCTCTCTTAGTTGAACCTTCCTCATTATAGTTGATTTTCTCATCATTTTCTGTCTTCGACAACAATGGCACTCTTTATTTTTGTTTAAATAGTTAAAATCTCCAACACCCATTTGAATGTTACCCAAAAACTCACTTAAATTTCCAGCGATAAAATTAACCAAAAAGATAGGTTCACTGTGGAATCGATAATTTACTTATTACTTGCTACTTGTGATAGTGTATACTTGCACTTATTCTTGTGAATTTTACATCATTTTATTATATACATCCACAAGCGATCAAGTTTTTGGTTGCAAGCTAAAAGTTTTTTTTTTTTTTTTTTAACAAACGAAGATAGGCTGCTGTATGCAGCTACAACACAGTCTCAAGAATAGATAGTAGTTTGTATTTATTTATTTTTTTAATTAACACCAGTTTGTTGTCATTTTGACAGCAGGCCGCTGTACTTTAGGTAGAACAGCAGTGTGTGAAATTGAGAAAACAACACAACATTAAATATAAAATAAAATAAAATTATAAGACGGTGTTGTTCAAATTTATCCAAACAAAAAAAAAGTGTTTGGGATACAATTACAAAAAAAGTACAACCCCATCCGTGGGTGCACAACCTTTGAAGGCTCCCTCATCTCAATGGTAAGTTCTATTATGAACCCATCCAAAATAATCACACCTGTGACCGCATCTCCTGACTTTAAACTGCTAGTCTAAACATGGTTTCTTCATGAAAGCTTTAGAGATAAATCTATTTTTACAAAAATATTTTTCTCTTAATTTACAATTAGTCATAAAAAGAAATAATTAGGTACAAATTTGGTCTAGAATTCAAAAATTTCAAATCTGTCTGTTCCTTGGCCAGATTCAAATCCAAATTCTTGAACTCCTAGTACCTTAAATAAAGTTTGTATCCTCTAATAAAACAAGAATTTCTCAAACAAGAATTTCTCTTCAGATCATTAAATTTTTATAGACTCCAAGCTCAATATCCTTAATACAATTATGTTTTATCTTGAACACGCCAAACATGAAACTAAAGTGCGTTCAATTTAACTCCATTTTATTGCCATCTTGAATGATGTGTTGGGTATATTCTTGATTTACCTTAAAGTTCTTGTGACATGACAGTTCATATTAGTTAAGCTTTTTGCAAGACACAAGTTAAAAGACAACAACGATGAACTTAGGTCTATTAGTCAATTCAAAGACAATTTCTTTCTCCATCTTATCGATAATAATAGTTCAACTAAATCCATATTATGCAAAGAAACAAGTTTACTACTCATACAAACAACTACCTAAATTATGTCCTAAAAATTTGAAAACATAAGTTGTAGTTGATAATTACACAAAAATTTCCCTAAATCCATGAATTCGTGTCCAATTAGTCAATCCTAAAGATTGTAACTAGCATATAGTAATTGAAGCTCCACATGAAGTAATTTAAAGTTCCCCTTACCTAACTAAAGTTTATCTCATCTTTAATGAAGAATGAATTGCACTGAAGTTCATGAAATGCTTATAGACTCCAACTCTGAGTACTATTAATGCAATTATGTTTCATATGAGTTTGTCATAAATGAAACTAAGGTGCATTCAATACAACTTTATTTTCTTGTCATATGAGGCAAAATAGAAAAATTAAATCAAACAAACTGATGAACTGAACGGAATCAATCCAACCAAAATTGATTAGTTTGTTTCTTTTGTTGGGTTGTTGGTTTATTTGATAACCCTTGTATATTATAACAATTCAACTTTTCATTTTATAGCCCTCCAAATACTAAGAGAAAAATATATTTGAGTAGAAGCCAAAAATATTGGGTGTTTAAGAAAAGGCATTTGGTTTAGTGGTATGATTCTCACTTGGGGTGCAAGAGGTTTTAAGTTCAATTCTTGAAATGCCCTTATGTCTAAATCTTTTTTTATCTAAGGACTTCATATTCGAAATCAACCTAACTTCATATTCGACATTTTATACTTACCATCATGCTCTTAATACTCATAGTTTTTCTTAACATCCCATCCCATGGCTTTATTCTCCAAGATAAATTCTACATTCGAGGACTTCACGTGTTTCTGCAATACGACATTAATACCTAGGCCTAAGGCTTCATACATACGTTTCAAGTGGTATAACAAGTGCATTTGGTCTAGTGGTATGAAAGTTCGATTCTCAAAATGCATTCATACATACGTTTCAAGTGGTATAACAAAGGCATTTTGTTTAGTGGTATGAAAGTTCGATTCTCAAAATGCCCCTTCAAGAGATTGTAGTATGAAAGACATTTACCAAGTAAATAAATACATTAAAATAACACAAGTGACACATATGTAAACTATGTTATTAATATTTTATTTCTATTACATCTTTCCTTATTTATAAAATAATGAGCGGAGATATTTTTCATTTTCACAATTACTGATGACGGGAGGTTTAGGATTTTTTAATGTAAGAATCGTGGGAATGTAGCTCAGATGGTATAGTGCTCGCTTCCAATGTGGAAAGTACGGAGATCGATACCTTGCATCTCCAAATGAATCGATCACTAAACTTATGAAATAATGAGCGGAGATATTTTTTCATTATCACTAAATATATTATTCCATATTTCCTTATTTACGAAATAATGAGCGTAGATATTTTTTCATTTTTACAATTATTGATGACAGGAAGCTTAGGGTTTTCTGATGTAAGAATCGTGGGGATGTAGTTCAGATAGTAGAGCTCTCACTTCTGATGTTGAAAGTACGGGGTTGATACCTTGCATCTCCCAATGAATCGATCACTAAATATATTATTTCTTTTCAATTTTTTCTTATTTACGACATAATGAGCAGGGATAGTTTTTCATATCACTATTATTGATGATGAGACGTTTGGGATTTTGTGACATAAGAATCGTGGGGATGTAGCTCAAATGGTAGACCGCTTGCTTTTCATGCAAGAGTTATGGGAATAGATACCACACATCTCCAAAATAAAACTATCTATTACTAAATATATTATTGAAAATTATTTCTTTTCAATTTTTCCGTATTCATGACAGGTTGAGTAGCGATATTTCTTCATTTTCACTATTATTGATGATGGAAAATTTAGGGTTTTGTGATGCAAGAATTGTGGGGATGTAGCTTTGTTTAGCATGCGAGAGGTACGACTTAGCATACGAGAGGTACGAGGACCGATACTTTGCATCTCCAAAAGAAACTATTTATTATTAAGGGTTTTGTGATGCAAGAATTGTGGGGATGTAGCTTTGTTTAGCATGCGAGAGGTACGACTTAGCATACGAGAGGTACGAGGACCGATACTTTGCATCTCCAAAAGAAACTATTTATTATTAATATTTTATTTCTATTCAATATTTCCTTATTTATGACATAATATGCAGAGATACTTTTTCATTTTCACAATTATTGATGAAGCGACGTTTAGGGTTTTCTGATGTAAGAATCATAGGGATGTAGTTCAAATGGTAGAGCGTTCATTTCCCATGTGGAAAGTATGGGATTCAATACCTTGCATCTCCGATTGAATCGATTACTAAATATATTATTTCTTTTCAATTTTTTCTTATTTAGGACATAATGAGTTGGGATAGTTTTTCATTTTCACTATTATTGATGACGAGATGTTTAGGACTTTGTGATATAAGAATTGAGGGGATATAGCTTAGATGGTAGAGCACTCGCTTTGCATGCGAGAGGTATGGGGATTGATACCCAGTATGACTAGATTTTCTTCATTTTCACTATTATTGATGATGGGAAATTTAGGGTTTTATGGTAGAGCTCATTTAGCATGCGAGAGGTAAGGGGATATCCCGCATCTCCAAAAGAAACTATTTATTATTAATATTTTACTTCTATTCAACCTTTCCTTCTTTATGACATAATTAGTGGAGATATTTTTTCATTTTCACTAGAATTGATGACGGGACATTTAGGGTTTTCTGATATAAGTATTGTGGGAATGTAGCTTAGATGGTAGATTGCTTGCTTAGCATGCGAGAGGTACGGGGATCGGATCGATACCCCATATCTTCAAAAGAAACTATTCGTTAGTACTATTTTATTTCTATTCTATTTTTCCTTATTTATGACATAATTAATAGCGTTATTTTTTTATTTTCACTATTATTGATGACGAGATGTTTAGGATTTTGTGATGTAAGAATCTTGAGGAAACAATTACTAAATATATTAGTTCTTTTAAATTTTTCCCATGTGAGAAGTACTGGGATAGTTTTTCATTTTCAATATCATTCATGACCGGAAGTTTAGAGTTTTTTGATGTAAAATCGTGGAAATGTAGCATGTGAGAAGTACTGGGACCGATACCATGCATCAACAAAGGAAACAATTACTAAATATATTAGTTCTTTTAAATTTTTCCCATGTGAGAAGTACTGGGATAGTTTTTCATTTTCAATATCATTGATGACGGGAAGTTTAGAGTTTTTTGATGTAAAATCGTGGAAATGTAGCATGTGAGAGATACAGGGATCGATACCTCACATCTGCAAAAGAAACTATTCGTTATTACTATTTTATTTCTATTCAATATTTCCTTATTTATGACATAATGAGTAGCGATATTTTTTTCATTTTCACTATTATTCATGACGAGGCGTTTAGGGTTTTGTGACGTAAAAAGTGTTGAGATGTAGCTTAGATGGTAGAGCGCTCGCTTTGCATGCGAGTTGTACGGGGATCGATAACCCGCATCTCCAAAAGAAAGTATTTAATTTGTTATTATTTACTTTGTTATTATATTTTTTTCATTTTCACAATTATTGATGCCCGGCATCACCAAACCAAACTATTTGTTATTAATATTTTGATATTTTTTTTTATTTTCACTATTATTAATGATGGGACATTTAGGGTTTTATGATGTAAAAAATATGGGGATGTAGCTCAGATGGTAGAGCGCTCACTTTGCATGCGAGAGGTACGGGGATCGATACCCTGCATCTCCAAAAAATAATATTATCTATTATTAAATATATTATTTCTTTTAAATTTTTCCTTATTCATGACATGTTGTGTAGCAATATTTCTTCATTTTCACAATTATTGATGATGGGAAATGTAGGGTTTTGTAGATGGTAGAGCGCTCGCTTAGCATGCGAGAAATATGGGGATCGATACCCCGCATCTCCAAAAGAGAATTTTTTTTTTGTAAGTATGAGTTAATTTAACATGATATGTATAAGGTGGGTACGAGAGAAAAAGAAAAGATACTTATATAACGATTATTATATCATTATGGCTATGCTATTTTTATAGATAAAAGAGAGTAATGTCCCACAAGCACACATATAGGGAGAACTTATTGTAAGTAAAGAAAGCAATCTAGTAGTTAAATTGCTACTTGTGGAGAGGAAATTTGATGAATTCCTTTAAAGATAAGAGCATATGACCAAACTTCTTCACAATTGCAATATCTAACCAATGAATATTATTGTCATTTATAGCTTCTATCACAATAATATAAAATTTGGGGTCAAAGCCTATATGGGACTGAAA
This sequence comes from Cucurbita moschata, assembly GCF_002738365.1. Classification (NCBI taxonomy): domain Eukaryota; kingdom Viridiplantae; phylum Streptophyta; class Magnoliopsida; order Cucurbitales; family Cucurbitaceae; genus Cucurbita; species Cucurbita moschata. The sequence continues at coordinate 428,856 of NW_019268615.1, read as the reverse complement.
AGACCATTCACCACACGCTTGTAAATTAAATTATATCTACCACCTCTTAAATTTTCCACGGCAAACCTTACAACAGCTTGCACTTCTTCATCATTGACATCCTTAATTGGAATTATATTTTAAGGCAAATCTTCTCCACGACTCACTTTGGAACACTCTTATAGATAGTTTCAACAAACTTACTACAAACTTACTTTGCTCGTTAATACTTGGAGTTCAATATTTATAGTTGGAGAACGCTATCCAAATTCATAGGGTCGAATCTTACAACAAAGTCTAATTGAGCCTCCCTTTATTAGGAGATAGCTTCGAATCAAATTCTTTAGTTTGGACAATGGTTGCATTGTTTTAGTCAAACAACCGAGACTAGTGTATTACTAATAGTATAAACATTTTGTACATGTATTTTCTTACATATTAACAAATATATACAAATAATAATTAAATTTATGAGTAGAAGTTTGGATGGAGTTTTATTAAATAGGTAATCTTAAATTATATTTAAAAATATATAAGATTTTGTTAAATTTTGTTTTTTTTTTTATATAAATTTAGGAGAACAAATCAAAGATTGAAGAAGATATCATTCATGCCATGTTTTAACTTTTATTCTTTCTTATTTCTCAAAGATTAAAAAAAAAAAAAGTTATCCTCTCTCAAATATGGTTCGTTATTTGATTATTTTCTCTAGTGAATTTTAAGTGAAACACATTCTCTACCCAAGTAATTGCAAGATGCAAGTTTCACACTAAGAGGAATAAAAGTCCCAAGTATCAACGTCTAAGTGTCAATTTTTATTCTTCATCTCAACATAAATTAAACTTATTTTCGTGAAGATATCTATTTATAAAAGCAAAATATCTCAGAGTCACAAAAATAAAAATGAGATATAGATACGAGACATAAATATGATACCAAATAGATATGATAACATGTCATTCTTAAAAAACTAGGACACCGATGTGACAATGATACATTAATTAAAAAGAATTATTTCAAAAAGTTTATCAATTTTATATTAGAAATAAATTCATATAAATAAGTTTATATATTTGTATACTTAAAAAAAAAGCTTAATGTACATTTCACTCTCAAAATATTTCAAAGTCAGGTGTCTGATACGATGGATTATAAATTTGTAATGTATCCATTGTATTAACAAGTCTTCAGTATATGCCCAACACGTGTCAGATTAGTGACACTAAGTTATTCTCATGCTTTCTTCACACCCATTTAAAGTAGTTTGAAAACTAGCACGTCAAATATTATAATTGACTAACTAGATGGACATGAGAATGAAATAGTCTTATATGGAAAGAGATTTAACCTTAAGTTATATCTCATATCCTCTTTTAACCAATTATTTAGTTTTATTTAGTATGTTTTAGAAAGATACTCCATCAATAGAAAATAAAATAAAATAAAAATAAATAAAATAAAGAGAATAGATTAAATTAGCAAAAAATAATGACTAACATAATTAAAAAAAAAACATAAAGGATGAATTGATTAAATGGGCTAATTGCTAACATAATTAAAACAAAAATGTAACACTAGATCATCATAAAATTTAGAGAGTAGGAACACAAGTAAAAAGAAAAAAAAAACAGCCAAAAATCAAGATTTGGAAAGTGTTAAAACAGTTTTGATATATAGACATTTCAAGACTTTGCTCATGCAATATTCCCATGAAACCTAACACTAGAGCATCATAAAATTTAGAGAAATGATTGAAATTGATGTCATGTTCATATAGGTTGACTTTAATACAAAGGACAAATTGAACTTTCTTAAAGATAAATTGGGGACACCAGCCTAAGCTAATCAGGTAGTGGCCTTACCATCTGTATGGTTATATTTTATGTTAACTGTACCCGTGGTTCTGCAAGTGTCATATATATTGATATGTGTGAAATGTTTGTGAATCGATATGCTTATGATATGTTATAATATGTGAATTGTATGATAATACTTACGGTACCATGTGTTCAATGGTATATTTGAGATAGGATAAAAGAAGGATGCACTAAACGTAATGTAACGATAGGAGTAAGACATGTTCATGAAACGTTATGGTTTTGGTTACGTATCGAAGTGCTATGGGTATGACAGATTGATAAAAACGATATGGTCACGATGGATTCATAAAACAATACGATTAGGTTATGGGTAGAAAGGGATAGGATTATGATAGATTGATAGAACGATAGCGTTAGGATATGTTCCTGTAACATTATGACTAAGGTACGTTCAGGTAACGACACAAATATGATATGTCTAAGGACGTTAAGGCTATGATAAATTAGGGAAGGATATAACCACAAAGTTTTTACGATATGATATGATTATGATACGACATGTAAAGGACGGATATATATCCAACAAGTGTCAAAGAGGGACGTGAGAATAAATTATTCTCAAGCTTTCTTTACATCGGTCAAAGAGTATTTGATAAGCTTTCAAAATTAAGGGTTTTCTTTTTTCTTCTTCCTTCTTTCTCCCTTTTCACATTTAATTTTTTTTAAATAAAAAAAAGTTTAATGTGAGAATGAAGAAGTTAGAAAGGAGAAAGAAATGAATGTAATAAAACTTTTCCATCGATAGGAATGGAAATGGTGAATGGGTCCTTGACGATAGTCGACCGTTATACTCTGGTTTTGGATGTAAATGATGATGATCAGCAATATGAGTTGTGTCAATACCACACTGTTATCGAGAGGAAGTAAAGTAGAGTAGAATAGATCAAGCGATCCATTTGTTGAGAGTACCGTAAGAGGCACACAAGTAAGTTGGGCATAAGAGTCAAAATTCCTATCTACGATCTCTTTTCCTTCAAATTAAGGATTCCTCTAGCTTTAGAGGAAGAAGTTGAGTTAACTTGATGAAGGAATCGAGAGCTGAGACGTCGTAGAACAAGCTACCCACGAGATCGAAAATCTGGCGTTTCAAGTGAGTTGCATACCGAGAACGATTTCTGGAAATTAAGGTTCTACACTCAAAGACGTTCCTCCAAACCAATTCCTTTAGCTGAAGATAGGATATGGAAGAGGTTCAATGAAGAAATAGGGCCTTGAAACCCCTATAATCGACTACCCAATAAGAAATCCTTTGTTTTATCTCCAGCGATAAATCAGATTTTGGATGAACTTTGGAAGCGAATATCTTAGGCTACGTTCCACGAGAAGTTATCAAATAAATCCCTAGCCCTTTCTTGTAACATCCATCTTTAAGTTTCACGAAGAAATTGAGAAGAGAAACGCTATAAATGTGGCTGTACAGGCCGAGTTTCAGATGGCGGCGATGAGAAAAATGTGAATCTTCTTCCTGTTCAGAGGAAGAAAACGATGATACGGCCAGTTCAACTAAACTGTCCAAGTCAACTCAAAATTTGACCTTTTTACGGGTTTTCTCAGTAGATCTTATTTTATGAAATGTTGTATGAATCCTTATCCCGAGAGGTTATATAAGGTAATGAAGTTTGGGAGTTATTGGAAAACTTTAGTTAGCGAAACCAAGATATGGGAGAAAATGCTCATCACGATCCATATGACTTTACCTCCTAGGATAACTAAAGTGGTATCCTTGAAATAATAGATTCCCAAGATGTACCCTTGGTCTCTAATAGATACTACATGCACAATATCATGCTGGGCTATTCCTAAGAACTTATATGTTCTAAGCTTGACCCAAGACGTTATGTATAAACCTAGGATGACCAAGAATCCAAGAAAACACCTATGTTAATGCAAACATCATGCTTAACAAGTTGCTATGATCCATGCCTGAAGTAACCATTATCTCACTTCACGAAGTGTACCGCGAGGCCCCTATTTCACTTTAGGTGGGATGCTATTGTTTATGTACCATGAGCAGGATTCCATGATGAACTTATTATCTTCCTCACCTAAATGAGATGCCCTGCACCACGATTTGCTAGCAGGATGCCACGATTATAACAAAGCCGCGTATGCACACTCATGGGGAGAAAATTAAGAGTTACTTCGGAAGAGTTTTCATGGTTAAACATGACAACCTCTAAGGTTTAGTTCCTGAAAAGGAGGAGCAAGTTCGGAACCTAAAACTCATGCAGAGGTCATAAAGAAAATTTGTGTTTTTGCATCGAATGCTAGGTAACACCCTTTTGTTTTAAAATGTCTTGTGTTGTTGTTCCTTATTCTGTGTTTTCGCATCAAGGTCATTTATTAAAGGTCCTCCCGGGAGTTGAACCTGGGTCGTTGGATTCAAAGTCCAAAGTGCTAACCACTACACCATAGAACCCCTCATACAAATTTATTTTGGAATGGTTTTCCTATTTTATGCAGATTATACAAGAAGAGAGATCCTATCACGAGTCAAACTCAAGGTATTGGATTCAAAGTTCTAGAGTTGTTTTATCTAACTCATTGTGATCTTGAGCAACTTTAGAGTGGTTGCAGAAGTAACCCTCATCCCAGTCTTTCTTTCTTCCGTGCAAAACTTAACATGAAAACTATATTATTTCAATATTCACTCGAGAAACAAGGGGTGAAAACTATATTATTTCAAACCCTCCATTATTGCTTCTACTTTGCATGAAAATGCTTCCACTAAATCATGTTACTAACTAGTTGGTTTGGTTCGGTTCAATTCTTGGGTCCACTAGATTGAATCGACCTAGCTCAATTAAACTCTTGATAATGTAAAAATCATAAGTTTCTTAAATTACGTTAACTTAAAAGTTTAACCTCTAATTTTTTTTTTACAATGTTTAGCTTTGTGTCTAGTTGATCTCTAAATGCTTAGAAGTATCTAATAAGACTTCTATTTAAGGAACTTTTCTCTATAAAAGATGTAAGACTTCAGTTTATTATTAAGGAATTTCAAATGAGTGATTTGATATATCATAGAGGACAAAATATTTATTTGTTTCAAATATCTTATGTTGACCATTCTTTTTTGTCAAGTATTTTGAATTTTATCATTGTGAATTACTAATGGCATTAGATTGAATCTCATTAATAACAATATCCCAAAACTCAGGTAAAGATGACATCAAAATTAATACTTTAATATCATCTTCAAAATTTATTTCCACATAACTTAGTTGACTGATAATCATAATAGTCACCGGTGCACAAATATTTACAACCTTAAAAGGTAAAATTATAAGGAGTACAAGATAAAAGTGCTTCAAATAGTTTCAAAATATAGAAAAAAAATAGTAGGAATTGGTCAAAGTCAACCTCCATCCATCACTCATGGCATAGCACAACACAGATGAGGGTAACATTTTTTTATTTCTCTACTATATTAGACCCTTTGGTTTATTGGCTTTACAAGATGGAGACATGAAGTTTTCTATGTTTGAAATAAATTTGGTTGATTGTTTTCTGTTAGCATTGGTACCATCAAAACTTATTTATTTCTTTGAAATGTTTGAGTTTACAATTTACATGTTTACATTTTTCTACTTTGTCAGCCAGCATTTAGAAATGAAGGAAAATTAGTCTGAGGGTTTTAGGTAGATTGTTATAATTCTAATCTTTAACTAAAAAAAAAAATTAGTCTGGTTGTCACCTTTAAAACTACCCTATAGGTATAATCGACCTATTATCTTTCTGCTAATAGGACAAAAGGCAACGTTACTATGTGAAACTAGTTTCATGTCATTTATTCAAAAATAAGGGTGTTAGCATGCATTTGGAAATGAACCCATATTTAAAAAATTTAGATAAAATAGAAAAGAATCATTATCTCAAAGAGAATGATACTATGGATACCACACTCTTTTCTTAATGATATCTTGGTTCTTGTTCGAGAATAGTGGCCCTTAGGTTCTAAGTACATGGTTCTTAACCATGTTCATAGTGGGGTACTCTCTCTTTTCTTAATGATTTCTTGGTTCTTGGATACAACACTTTGGTGTCTGTCCAAATTAAACGGGCCCAACCAAATTCGTACTTGTGACCTCTTAATCTACAGTCAAATGCTCTACCACTCAGCTATGGACCCATTTTGCATGATCTCAACCTTAGTGACCCCTTCTACAGAGTGTCAGTCCAAAAGTGTAAAAAGTGTCTGTCCAAAATAAAAGGGCCCAACCAAGTTCAAACAGGTGACCGGTCAAATTCTCTACCACTGAGCCATGGATCCATTTTGTAGAATTTTAACCTTAGTGACCCCTTAGGCAGTGTCGGTCCAAAAAGTGTAACCAATTTCTATCCAAGATAGAAGAGCCCAACTAGGTTCGAATTGGTGACGTCTTGATCTGCAATCAAATGCTCTAACATTGAGCTATGGACCCATTTTATATGATCTCAACCTTAGTGACCCCTTCTACAGATTATCGGTCTAAAAGTGACCCTACCGAATCGGCTATTGACCAATTTTGTATAAATTGGTGGATTACCTATCGGGAATTAAACACCGGTCGCTAGATTGAAAGTCGAAAGTGCTAACCACTACACCATAGAACCACTTGTTAAACTTTATTTTGGCAGCGATTTTGATAAGCGTCAACAACGCTGGATTTTGCAAAGCTAGAGGTCATAGTATCCTTACAAACTTTCACAAGGTGTTTTCAACTTCTTTTATAGGTAATTGAACTTTTGAGTCCATGCAAATGATTGGTTGAGTTAGTATGGACGGAGGAGAGAAGAGAGACTTTGTTAGAAACTCTCCCATAGGTAATCTCCCAAGGTGTTTTCAACTTCTTTTGTAGGTAGAATTTTAAAATCAAACCACAACAAAATTTACTTCTATCTAGCAAAATTATTTTTTGTTTGAAACAAGATTATTCCTTCTTTTTCTAAAACTAAATTTGACTCTCCAATTGATTTTAATAGTTTTGTTAATTAAATTTTCTTTAAAATTTTTGTACCAGAGTACAATGGAAATAATATTTTTTTCTTTTTACTATTTTTTAATTTGTATGATATTATTCGAGGCTTTTCAATGAAATATGATAATTGATTCTTTGTCCTCTTTAATTTTAGATACCTCCATATCTGATATTTGATGCGTCATGTTTCATTATGAGATCTGCCCTTGGGTCAATAAGACTTGAGAGAGTTTTTTGACTAATGATCTGATTTTTTTGGGTTGCAGAGATATCCCTTACAAATCAAGACTTTGTATTATTTTGAAGACATTCATCATGACATTTGTAAATGTGCCTGATATCTTGAAGGATATAAGACACGTAATTGAGAGAACCTAAATTTTTTTTGAAGTTGTCTTTTCTAGGATACGTCATCACCAAAGTTTGAGACAAAGACCATTGGATGGGTTTTAATAAGGCTCAAATAAATTTAAAATCCAAGAAAACGGATCTGAGTTTGATATTATTTGATTTTGGGTATGGACACAACTAGCTGATTTCTTTTGATTACATTAATGAATGTACGTAGATGTTTAAAGTATTGATCTTAATGGTTTTAGAAAATATCAACACATCATCAATATAAACAATCGAAATTTTTTGAAATGATTGAAAATATCATTCATAATCTTCTTATATTCGGATGGAGCGTTTTTTAGCCTAAACGGCATGAAGTTCCTCTCATATTTTCTAAATTGGACATTAAATGCTATTTTATATTTGTCCTTTTAGGAAATTAGAATTTTCCCAAATTCCAATTTCATGTCGAATTTTATAAAAACATTTGACTCTAAATTCTTTTTATCAAATCATTTTTGTTTTGGATTGGATATCTTATTTATTCTAAAACCATATTCAAAAACTGGTCATGCACCAAAGAATCATGGGAAGACCATTGATGGAATTGAAGCAATCGGCGCTCCCCTGGATGGGTTTCCAACCAAAGACCTAATGTTTGATGTTGACTCTTTTGAAGAAAGAGCCACAGGACCGAACAACAAGAAACGTTGAGGTAGCTCTAAGAACTCTATCACACATAAAAAAATGTGTCGAAGAGTTAGACATTATACAGAAGATCTGGCTTTCATCGAGGAGACCCGAGTTTGATTCTCGACAATGAAATTTTATTTTCTTATTTCTTTTATTTTATAGTTTCATCTTTTGTCAACAATTATATTTAAACTTTACCTAGGTTTGAGAAGCACTATAATGGATGAGTTCAATAGTATCTTAAATTCAAAAGACTTTTATGAACTTGGTTTGAAAGGCACTATAATGGTCAAGTTCAATAGTATCCGAGATTAAAAAGACTTTTATGAACTTTGAACTTTAACAGTGTTATGTAATAGATATTTGGTTCAATTTCAACAGGTGAGGTTGAGGTCATTCAAATGGTTAATGTGATAATCCGGTCATTTTCAAGGTCTCGTTTGTTGAACGCCATCATGGCTGAGATGACTGAGATGAGCACCAGAGTGAGTTTGACAAGGAGGGTCGTAGAGAACCACACCCCAAGCCAAGCTCATGTTGGGCTTAACAAACTGAAAATCCAAAAACACAAACCCTATTATGGGAACTGGGATGCTAAGGAATTAAAAAACTTTATTTTTGACGTAGAACAATACTTGAAGGTTACAGGAATTTGCTCATAGGACCTAAGAGTTACGTTGGCCACAATGCATCTCATGGACGGTGGCGCTCGAAGGTAGATGATATAAAAAATGGGTCATGCACCATAAACTCATGGGAAGACCGTTGATTGAATCGATGCAATCGACGCATCCCTTGATGGGTTGCCAATTAAAGACCTGACGTTTGATGTTGACTCTTTTGAAGAAAAAGGCACACGATCGAACACCTCAAAATGTCGCGGTAGCTCTAAGAACTCTATCATACGACCTGAGAGTTGAGGGCTACAGGAACTTTCTCATACGACCTGAGAGTTACGTTAGCCGCAATGCATCTCATGGATGATGCAAAACTATGGTAGTGCTCGAAGGTGAATGATATAAAAAATGGGTCATGCACCATAAACTCATGGGAAGATCATTGATGGAATCGATGCGATCAACGCTCCCCTGGATGGATTGCCAACCAAAGACCTAACATTTGATATTGACTCTTTTGAAGAAAGAGCCACACAATCGAACAGCTCGAAATGTCGCGGTAGCCCTGAGAACTCTAACATACACAGGGAAGGACGTGTCGAAGAGTTAGACATTAAGCAAAAGATCATGCTAAAACTCTTCAGCGATCTGACAAAAGACTTCAGGCATCTACACCAAAAATCCATTATCGTCTAGCGGTCAGGATATCTGGCTTTCATCTAGGAGACTTGGGTTCGATTCTCGGCAATGGAATAATATTTTCTTATTTCATTTTAGTTTACATTTTCTATCTTAGATTAAAAAGACTTTTATGAACTTCATACCTTTGTTAGAGTTATGTTATAGATATTTTGTTCAATTTCAAATGGTTAATGCCATAATCCATTCTTTTTCGAGGTCTCTCTTGTTGAACGACATCATGGTTTAGATGAGTAGGTGTTTCAAATTGTTAATGTGATAATCCAGTCGTTTTCGAGGTCTCTCTTGTTGAACGACGTCATGGTTGAGATAAACAGGTGATTCAAATGGTTAATGCGATAATCCAGTCGTTTTCGAGGTCTCTCTTGTTGAACGACATCATGGTTGAAATGAGCACCCGAGTGAGTTTGACAAGTTGGGCTGTAGAGAACCACACCTCAAGTCAAGTAATAAACTTGTATTAGGCATAATCACTAATTTTGGATTGAATAAGCAACTTATGTTTTTAGATTGTATAGTCAGGTAATAAACTTGTATTAGGTGCGTTGAACGTGGATAAAACACGTGTGACCTTAAAATCTTCAGTCTAACAATCTCCCAACTGAGCTACTCTTGCTAACATTAAAAATGAATATTCATTAGTAAAGGTATTGGGTACACTTCTGGAAATTCAACAAAAGGCAATAGTATTAGACCGAGATGCCAGATTTAAATCTCGCTTCTGGAAAATTCAACAAAAGGCATTGGGTACGCAGTTATAGTATGACATTCCACCCATAAAAAGATTCCAATTAGTTTCTGAACCTCCAAGAAATGCTTCCATAGAAGACCACGAAGAAAAATAACCTCGAGAGCGTGTCAAATTGAAGGAAATAGGTTTCGAAATTAAACTGCGGATAAGAGTCGAATTCCTATCTACTATCTCTTTTCCTTCAAATTAAGGATTCCTCTAGCTTCGGAAGAAGAATTTGAGTAAATTTGATGAAGGAATCGAGAGATGAAACATCGTAGAACAAGCTATCCAAGAGATCAAAAATCTAGCGTTTCGAGTGAGTTGCATACCGAGAACGATTTTTGGAAATTAAGGTCTTACACTCAAAGAAGTTCCTCCAAACCAATTCCTTTAGCCTGAAGAAAGGATATGGAAGAGGTTCAATGAAAAAATAGGGCCTTGAAATCCCTAGAATTGGCTACCCAGTAAGAAATCCTTTGTTTTATCTCCAGCGATAAATCAGATTTTGGATGAACTTTGGACGCGAATATCTTAGGGTACGATCCACGAGAAGGTATCAAATCAATCCCTAGCCCTTCCTTGTAACACCCATCATTAAGTTTCACGAAGAAATTGAGGAGAGAAACGCTGTAAATGTGGCTGTACAGGCTAAGTTTCAGATGGCTGCGACGCGAAAAATGCGCATCTTCTTCCTTTTCGGAGGAAGAAAACAATGATATGGCTAGTTCAACTGAACTGTCCAAGTCAACTCAAAATTTGACCTTTTCTCGGGTTTTCTCAATTTTAACCCCATTCCAGACCGATTCTCAAAGAAAATCTTATGGTTTTAGAAACTAGACACAATAAGGAGTATGTGGAAGGAAATTTGAAGTAATTCAGATACTGGAAGCTCAAGAATGAACGTCCCAAACGTCGACGACGAGGCAAGTAGCCACCTTGGACTTTTTGTTAAGAAATACTTGTAGAAATCGTTTGGATTTTCATATGAACCATAATCCAAGTATGAATTAAGGATATATGAAAGAAAAACCCAAAGGACCGTGAGTTAAGACCCTAAACCGATCAAATAGCTCGAGATTTAAGTAACGTTAAAATAGCTGCCTATCAAATTTTAATACTGAGCATATTATAGTATGTTGAGGTTAGATATGAAATTTGGTGGTCATTGGATAAGGATAAGTAGGTAAACCAAGAAACGGTATAAAATGACCATAATGCCCCTAAGGTAATTTACCTTCGGTTCATGACCTAGATGACCTTCAAATGCTATGAAATTCATCAATAGATCTTATTTTATGAAATGTTATATGAATCCTTATCCCAAGAGGTTATATAAGGTAATGAAGTTTGGGAGTTATTGGAAAACTTTAGTTAGCGAAACCAAGATATGAGAGAAAATGCTCATCACGATCCATATGACCTTTGCCATGAACCACGATGTTTATAAGTTTTGTAGCCAATGTTTGCTGCACACAAAAAAAGATAGGGATGTTAAATTTTTAAGTCACTCTTGGGAAGTATGGTGGATAAATTGGGTACCAAATTATTGTTTTCAACTGCATGTCATCCTCAGACTCATAAGCAAACTGAGGTGGTTAATAAAATATTAGGAGCATTGCTTAGGGCTATTATTTATAAGAATATTAAGTCATAAATTGGGTAACAAGTTATTGTTTTCAACTACATGTCATCTTCAAATTAATGAGCAAACTGAGGTGGTTAATAGAACATTAGGAGCATTACTTAGGGCTATTATTTGTAAGAATATTAAGTCTTGGGACGAATGTTTAACACTCGGTAACTGGGTTTGGATACATTTTCGCAAGGAGTGATTCCCATCTCAAAGGAAGACAAAGTTACATCCAAGAGGGGATGACCCTTATCAAGTCCTTGAAAGAATTAATAACAATGCATATAAAATGATCTTCGAGGAGAATTTTCAGAACATTCTACTTTCAAGGTTGCTGACTTGAGTCCTTTTGATGTAGGTGATGATTTTCTGATTCAAGGACGAATCCTTTTGAAGAGGGAAAAATGATAAGGATCACGGTGTTCCAAATGTTCCAACTGGACCTATTACACGATCCAAGGCCAAGAAGATTCAACAAGTATTCATTCTTCATCTACAAAATTGGATAGGCTCGGTTCAACTATTATTTCATGTGTTACAAGCTTATTAGATTGAGGAAGGACCAGTTGGAGCTTCAGAAGTGAATATTTACACATTTGAAGGAACAAATGAAGTTGCAAGCATCATTACATGAGTTGTTATAAAACTTTATTTACTTTTAATTTCATAAAGTTTGTAATGGTAGAACTGTCAAATTGACTTCTTTTTTTTTTTTTTTTTGGAGATTTAAGGGGATCGAAATTAAATCTCGACCACTAACTTCTGTTGTGGGAGACTCTAAATACCCACAAATTATTATGTAAAAATCAGATTTGTGAGGAATGAAATTGATCTCTCAAGTTGAAAAGTTCCCCTTCAAAATTCGAGCATCATCTATGCAAGTTTCATGCCATTCTTATGGTAGAATTACATGTGAGCCATGAAGTCACGATTTGACATTGTGTGGTTGAGTGAAATTCTCAACCTTCTACTTATTTTTGGGATTTCTTTTCTCCGTATTCATGGTAATTTATCCTGACATAAACAAGTTTATTTTTGTAGGGACTGTATGAAGCACATGGATTTATTAATTACGGTGAACTTTTGTATGAAACGAAGTAAATACAAATGGAGTAACATGAGATAGAAGTAAACATAGTAATAAAAAGAAACTACATAAACTTAAAGGAAGTTAATCCCATTTTACAATATAAATATTGTTCAATTGTAGCAAAGAAGTAGTTTTGAAAACTAGCCACGGCAGATCCATCTAGGTTTGGAAAACTAAAAAAAAAGAAAAAATAAATAAATAAATATATTTTTCAAAAACTTAGTTTGATGTGAAATTTTGCTTAAAATTCAAATGTTTTCTTTTCTTTTTTTATTTTTTATTTTTTATAAAAGGATAAAACTCATAATTTTGAAAGAAAACAAAAAAAAAAAAACAAAAAAACAAAATAGTTATCAAATGAGCTTAATTTTTAACATATCTATCTCAAAAGAATGCATGGGCTCTAGTGACAATGCTGCTTCAACTGTGTGATAGACCATGTGAAGTCAACGTGACAATAATAGTAGGTTCTAAAGCACAAAAATATGTGGATAAATTTCATATATTGAGATTGGATAAATTTCATATATTGAGGTGCGGAAAACATATACACACGGGCAACTAAAAATGATAGATCCACTATACGAGCATTTGGTCTAGTGGTATGATTTTTTTTTACAAACTAGGTCGAATGAACAAACAAAAATAATGAGTTTAAAATTACCAAACAAAATTTCAATTTTCAAATGGAATGGAGATATAAGACCATTCAAAAAAAGAAAAGGACAAAAGAAAAATATTAAATACATTTTCAACTAATGCATTTGGTTGAGAGATATTATGGGCAATATAAGAAAAATATAGCATTAACTAATTTTCATGGACACATATGGATCCTTAGCATACTAAAATGACTGTTATTATTGGTATCAAACCAATAACGAATTCATATAAGCTAAATCTGACAATTGATAATTATGCCAGAGAAAGAACTTGAATTTATTTTTATATCTATCAACATGTTTGGTACTTTTATCTAAAACTTGATCACTAGTTTTTCTTATTTGCATTGTAAAATTATGTATTTATATGGATATCATTTCTATTTCTAGAATTGAAAAAAAAAACATGTGGATAAATTTCAAATATTGAGGCGCATAAAAGATATGGACCAGCAACTAAAAATAATAGATCCACTACAAGGCATTTGGTCTAGTGGTATGATTCTTGCTTGCTTCGGGTGCGAGAGGTCTCGAGTTTGATTCTCAAAATGCCCCCAACAATTATATCAAATTGAAGCATGCAATATAATAAAATAGGTTTCTTAAACCTTGAACCAAGAAGTAATTCATATGGATATTTGGAAAGAAAAAAAGAAAGAAAAAGGAAGCTATATTTAATTATAATTTACAAGTGTCTTTCTAACATGTTAATTGAAGAGAGAAAACAACAAAAATAAACAAACAAAAGAAATTTGTGTATGTATGATTCTCTTCAAATCTTGGAAACTATGAGGATTCCTCTCCTTTCTTGACATAAAGACTTACTTTTTCGAGACTTGGATCATAAACAGTCATCTACTCTTACTCCTACTCCCTTCTCTAAGAATCAACATAGCATAATCATTCCATGAAGGCCGAGGTAGTCTTATAAAAGAAGATGAGGGTACCACTTTCAAATCATTCCATGAGTACTTGAGAAAGTTTTGTAAAAGAAGATGAGGGTACCATTTTCTATTGCAGAATTTCTATGTGAATAGAGAATGAACCATATTCTTGGGAGATAAGATAGAGCCTCGAGCCTAAATTTAAAGGCATTACACCAATTGTTCTATGATATCTTTTTCTAGGAAGTCTTTGTTATGTTGTCCGCTGAAGGTTTCAGGAAAGGGACACAGATTTTCTATTGCACCGATCTCCCAATAGAAGTTTTACCTAGGTCATCTGTTGTCACAATCCTTTTAAGGAAGATGCGCCCAAATAACTAGTGAACAATAACATTTAAAGAAGTTTCAGACAGCGAGAAGAGGATTGTGATAGAAGTTTCCCTAGGTAAAACTTCTTTAAATGTCTTAGCCAATCATGTCCTCATAATGAGGAATCTCTTGGACAACAAATGTCTTAGCTAATTGTGACGGTCATATAAAATTGCTCAAGACATGTCGCCCAAATAATCGGTAAACAGTAACATTGCCCAAATAACCACCTTGGACAACAAATCGTTTACAAGAATGGCTGAGACATGCAACATGCAACCACAGGCAACACGCCTTGGGCAATCATGATTGTGACATCTGCCCCCACACAATTTATTGGATGAGGCTGACTTTAGGTCTCTAGATGCGCTTCAAACTGATCTCATAATGAGGAGTCTCTTCCAACCTACTAGGTTCTGTTTAAAATCACTTCACGGTTTGTTGAGTTTTCATGTCTTCTCTATTTGTGTCTTTTCTACTTTCTTCGCTTGAAACTTTTTCTTATTTGTATGACGTCATACCACCTGCTTCTGCTTGATGTCTTCTTTGTCGAAATAATAACGTTTCAAGTTACTTATATGGACAACAAGGTTAGTCCGCAACCATAAGAGCAATTGGATTATATATGACGTCTGTTAGGATCGATATCAGTCGTTAGCTCTGATACCAGTTGTTAGGATCGCACAACAACGCACACGCTCGATTTAGATGAACACAAAAAAAAGGATAGAGAAAATTGCAAGGAGAACTCTGGCTAAAAGGATTTTTTTATTGATGACTTCAGGTATGTACAACAAGAGAGAGTACAGAGAATAGAAAGTACATTTTCAAAGCTCTACCGACCAGATATATATGGTATAGTTTACTATATATAGCTTTACCAGATTTAGCCATCTACTATATATAGCTATTTACCATATATAGCTTTACCGGATATAGCCTTACCATATATAGCTTTACTATTTATAGCTTCGTCAACGGTTATATCCGGTAAAGCTATATTTAGTAAACTCCAGAGGGGGTTGCGTCATCCAGAAGAACTCCAGAGGGGGTTGCGTCGTCCAGAAGCATCGCTGAAGCTCCAAAGGGGGTTGCGTCGGCCGGAAGCGTCGCTGAAACTCCAGAGGGGGTTGCGTCGTCCGGAAGCGTCGCTGAAGATCCAGAGGGGGTTGCGTCGGCCGAAAGCGTTGCTGAAACTCCAGACGGGGTTGCGTCGTCCGGAAGCGTCGCTGAAGCTCTAGAGGGGGTTGTGTCGGCTGGAAGCGTCGCTGAAACTCCAGAGGGGGTTGTGTTAGCCGGAAGCGTCGCTGAAGCTCTAGAGGGGCTTGCGTTGTTGATGCTCTAGAGGGGGTTGCGTCGTCCAGAAGCGTCGCTGAAGCTTCAGAGGGGGTTGTGTCGTTCGGAAGCGTCGTTGAAGCTCTAGAGGGGGTTGCGTCGTTCGGAAGCATCGCTGAAGCTCCAGAGGGGGTTACGTCGGTCGGAAGCGTCGCTGAAGCTCCAGAGGGGGTTGCGTCAGCCAGAAGCGTCGCTGAAGCTCCAGAGGGGGTTGCGTCGTCCGGAAGCGTTGTTGAAGCTCCAGAGGGGGTTGCATCGTCTGGAAGCATCGCTGAGACTCTAGAGGGGGTTGCATCGGCCGGAACTCCAGAGGGGGTTGCATCGGCTAGAAGCGTCGCTGAAACTCTTGAGGGGGTTGCGTCATTCGGAAGCGTCGCTGAAGCTCCAGAGGGGGTTGCGTCAGCCGGAAGAGTCGCTGAAGCTCAAGAGGGGGTTGCGTCGTCCGCAAGCGTCACTGAAGCTCCAGAGGGGGTTACGTCGGCCAAAAGCGTCGCTGAAGCTCAAGAGGGGGTTGCATCGTCTGGAAGCGTCGTTGATGCTCCAGAGGGGGTTGCGTCGTCCGAAAGCGTCGCTGAAGCTCTAGAGGGGGTTGCGTCGTCTGGAAGCGTTGTTGAAGCTCTAGAGGGGGTTGCGTCGTCCGGAAGCGTCGCTAAAGCTCCAGAGGGGGTTGTGTCGGCCGGAAGCGTCGCTGAAGCTCAAGAGAGGGTTGCGTCGTCCAGAAGCGTCCCTGAAGCTCTTGAGAGGGTTGCATCATCTGGAAGCGTCGCTAAAGCTCCAGAGGGGGTTCCGTCGGCCAGAAGCGTCGCTGAAGCTCTAGAGAGGGTTGCGTCGTCCGGAAGCGTTGCCGAAACTCCAGAGGGGGTTGCGTCGTCTGGAAGCGTCGCTGAAACTCCAGAGGGGGTTGCGTCGGCTGGAACTCAATAGAGGGTTGCGTCTGCTGCAAGCTTCGCTGAAACTCTTGAGGGGGTTGCGTCGTCCGGAAGTGTCGTTGAAGCTCCAGAGGGGGTTGCGTCGGCTGGAAGCGTCGCTGAAACTCAAGAGGGGGTTGCATTGGCCGGAAGCGTCGCTGAAGCTCTAGAGGGGGTTGCGTCGTTGATGCTCCAGAGGGGGTTGCATCGTCCAGAAGTGTCGTTGAAGCTTCAGAGGGTGTTGTATCGTCCGGAAGCGTCGTTAAAGCTCCAGAGGGGGTTGCGTCGTCTGGAAGCGTCGCTGAAGCTCTAGAGGGGGTTGCGTCGGCCGGAAGCGTCGCTGAAGCTCCAGAGGGGGTTGCGTCGTCAGGAAGCGTCCCTGAAGCTCCAAAGGGGGTTGCGTCGCTGAAGCTCCAGAGGGGGTTGCGTCGGCCAGAAGCGTCGCTGAAGCTCTAGAGGGGGTTGCATCGTCCGGAAGAAACTATTCGTTACTCGCTGAAGCTCTAGAGGGGGTTGCATCGTCCAGAGGGGGTTGCATCGCTGAAGCTCTAGAGGGGGTTGCGTCGTGGGAATGTAGCATGCGAGAGATACGGGGATCGATACTCGCATCTCCAAAAGAAACTATTCGTTATTACTATTTTATTTCTATTCAATATTTCCTTATTTATGACATAATGAGTAGCGATATTTTTTTCATTTTCACTATTATTCATGACAAGACGTTTAGGGTTTTGAGACGTAAAAATTGTGGAGATGTAGCTTAGATGGCAGAGCGCTCGCTTTGCATGCGAGTTGTATTTAATTTGTTATTATATTTTTTTAATTTTCACAATTATCGATGCCCTGCATCACCAAACCAAACTATTTGTTATTAATATTTTGATATTTTTTTATTTTCACTATTATTGATGATTGGACATTTAAGGTTTTATGACGTAAAAATCATGGGGATGTAGCTCAGATGGTAGAGCACTCGTTTTGATGACAATTGTAATATCTAGTAGTTATATTCCTACTTTGGGAGAGGAAATTTGATGACAATTGTAATATCTGACCAATGAATATTATTATCATTTATAGCTTCTATCACAATAATATAAAATTTGGGGTCAAAGCCTATATGGGACTGAAAAGACCATTCACCACACGCTTGTAAATTAAATTATATCTAACACCTCTGAAATTTTCCATGGCAAACCTTCCAACAGCTTGCACTTCATCATTGACATCCTTAATTGGAACTAGATTTGAAGGCAAATCTTCTCCACAACTCACTTTGGAACACTTTTATAAATAGTTTGGACAATGGTTGCATTGTTTTAGTCAAACAACCGAGACTAGTGTATTACTAATAGTATAAACATTTTGTACGTGTATTTTATTACATATTAGTCAAACAATCAAATTCTTTAGTTTGGACAATGGTTGCATTGAAAAGGATTGGAAAGGAAAAAGTAAATGAAAAAGGCAAAAAAGTCATTTTATCAATTATCAAGAATCTTTCCCGATTTGTAATTCCTTATCTAGAAGGAATCTCAAGATTCAAAATAAGCGAAAAATGATCAAAAAGCGACGAGGAATTTGTAGAAAAATTATAGATTTTTGGAGAAAAATAATAAAATATTCGGAAAGTGGCAAATTACCAAAATACCCCTGAAAGAATGGATAATTACAGAAATGCCACTCTAATTAGAATCAGAGCATCTACCGTGACCATTCGAGAAAAATCCTTCGAACTCAAACTTCAACCGTCGGATCTCCTCCGAAATTTGATATGATCTAGAACGAACACGCACAGATCATCACATCCAACGACTAGTATTCAAAGTCAAGGTCGGTAAGGTTATGATCGGAGTTAATATCTCCAAAAAAATTATCCAAAAAGTTCAATCTCTAAATAACGAAGATTTTGGAGCTCTCAATGTCGGTTTACACTCCCCTATAAAGTCTGGAGTAGGAGCAACAATACGAAATAAGAATCGAGAAAGGTCGATCCCCCAATCGAAGGCAATAAGCGTTTACATTGTGGGTCTCCTACTCTCAGATTTCTTCCAACTTCGAGAGCAATCCTCCACCATTTCTATTTAAACTTATAAATAAGGAAGATTCTAGAGCTCTCAATGTCAGTTTAAGCTCCTTCTATAAAGTCTGAAGTAGGAGCAACAATACGGAATAAGAATCGAGAAAGGTCGATCCCCCAATCGAAGACAATAAGCGTTTAGATTATGGGTCTCTTACTCTCAGAGTTCTTCCAAATTCGAGAGCAATTCTCCACCATTTCTCTTCAAACTTATTCCTACCGTTTCCCAACAAGATTACCCACAAGTTCTATGAAGGAATAGAGTGCTGAAAGTGCCTAGAAACCATTCCCCCAATTCAATCAGCCATTTAAGAACTTCAAGAAAAACTTGAAAATCCAATCCGAGGATACATGATGATTCGTCGAGCAAGAATGATTCCAATCAGTTTCTGCACGTCCAAGGAATGTTGAAGGAAATAGGTTTCGAAATTAAATTGGGGATAAGATTCGAATTCCTATCTACGATCTCTTTTCCTTCAAATTAAGGATTCATCTAGCTTCAGACGAAGAAGTTGAGTAAACTTGATGAAGGAATCGGGAGATGAAACATCGTAGAGCAAGCTACCCAAGAGATCGAAAATCTGGCATTTCGAGTGAGTTGCATACTGAGAACGATTTTTGGAAATTAAGGTCTTACACTCAAAGATGTCCCTCCAAACCAATTCCTTTAGCGTGAAGAAAGGATATGGAAGAGGTTCAATGAAGAAATAGGGCCTTGAAACCCCTAGAATCGGCTACCTAATAAAAAATCCTTTATTTTATCTCCAGCGATAAATCAGATTTTGGATGACCTCTGTTTTTAATATAGTATTTTTTGTTCTTCTTTTGAGTCTGCTTCTTATTCAGTGTTTGTAACGAGTATGTATATGTAACACCCCAAAAATGAAGGAAATTATCTCCCATAAGAATAAGCCACTCATGAAAGACCAATAGGATAGAAAGGAAAAAAATTAAAGGATTAAGCAAGAACAAAGGACTTAGTCAAGTCACTCTGTAGCTTAACAAGTGATTTCAACGAGTTAAAGGAAGGATTGGAAAGGAAAAAGTAAATCAAAAGGGCAAAAAAGTCATTTTATCAATTATCAAGAATCTTTCCGGATTTGTAATTTCTTATCTAGAAGGAATCTCAAGATTCAAAAACAAGGGAAAAATGATAAAAAAGCAAGAGAAATTTGTAGAAAAATTATGGATTTTTAGAGAAAAATAATAATAAAATATTCGAAAAGTGGAAAATTACCAAAATACCCCTAGAATAATAGATAATTACAGAAATGCAACTCTAATTAGAATCAAAGCATCTACCGTGACCATCCGAGCAAAATCTTTCGAACTCAAATCTCAACCGTCAAATCTCCTCCAAAATTTGATATGATCTAGAATGAACACACACGGAACATCACATCCAACGACTAGTATTCAATGCCAAGGTCGGTAAGGCTATGATCGAAGTTGATATCTCCAAAACATTATTCAGAAAGTTCGATCTCTAAATAACGAAGATTCTGGAGCTCTCAATGTCGGTTTAAGCTCCTCCTATAAGGTTGGAAGTAGGAGCAACAATACAGAATAAGAATCGAGAAAGGTCGATGCCCCAATTGACGGCAATAAGCATTTAGATTGTAGGTCTCCTACTCTCAGATTTCTTCCAAATTTGAGAGCAATCCTCCACCATTTCTCTTCAAACTTATTTTTACAGTTTCTCAACAAGATTACCCATAAGTTCTATGAAGGAATAGAGTTCTGAAAGTGCCTAGAAACCATTCCCCCAATTCAATCTGCCATTGAAGAACTTCAAGAAAAACTTGAAAATCCAATCCGAGGATACATGATGACTCGTAAAGCAAGAATGATTCCAATCAGTTTCTGCACATCCAAGGAATGCTTCCATAGAAGACCACGAAGAAAAATAACCTCGAGAGTGTGCCAAATTGAAGGAAATAGGTTTCGAAATTAAATTGGGGATAAGAGTCAAAATTCCTATCTATGATCTATTTTCCTTCAAATTAAGGATTCCTCTAGCTTTGGAGGAAGAAATTGAGTAAACTTGATGAAGGAATCGAGAGCTGAGATGTCGTAGAACAAGCTACCCACGAGATCGAAAATCTGGCGTTTCGAGTGAGTTGCATACCAAGAACGATTTCTGGAAATTAAGGTCCTACACTCGAAGACGTTCCTCCAAACCAATTCCTTTAGCCTGAAGATAGGATATGGAAGGGGTTCAATGAAGAAATAGGGCCTTGAAACCCCTAGAATCAACTACCCAATAAGAAATTCTTTGTTTTATCTCCAACGATAAATCAGATTTTGGATGAACTTTGGAAGCGAATATCTTAGGCTACGATCCACAATAAATTATTAAATAAATCCCTAGCCCTTTCTTGTAACATCCAACTTTAAGTTTCACGAAGAAATCGAGGAGAAAAAGGCTGTAAATGTGGCTGTACCGGCCGAGTTTCAGATGGCGGCGAGGCGAAAAATGCGCATCTTCTTCCTGTTTAGAGGAAGAAAACAATGATACGGCCAGTTCAACTGAACTGTCCAAGTCAACTCAAAATTTAAACTTTTCACGGGTTTTCTCAATAGATCTTATTTTATGAAAGGTTGTATGAATCCTTATCCCGAGAGGTTATATAAGGTGATGAAGTTTGGGAGTTATTGGAAAACTTTAGTTAGCAAAACCAAGATATGGGAGAAAATGCTCATCACGATCCATATGACTTTACCTCCTAGGATAACTAAAGTGGTATCCCTAAAATAATAGATTACCAAGATGTACCCTTGGTCTCTAATAGATATGTGCACAATATCATGCTGGGCTATTCCTAAGAACTTATAAGTTCTAAGCTTGAACGAAGACAACACGTAGGTTAATGCAAACATCATGCTTAACAAGTTGCTAAGTTGCTAGGATCCTTGCCTGAAGTAACCATTATCTCACTTCACGAAGTGTACCGCTGGTATATGTACCATGAGCAGGATTCTATGATGAACTTAAATGAACCACGATTTGTATGATGAACGCTGGTATATGTACCATGAGCAGGATTCTATGATGAACTTAAATGAACCACGATTTGTATGATGAACTTAAATGAGATGCCCTGCACCACGATTTGTATGATGAACTTAAATGAGATGCCTTGCACGCTGGTATATGTACCATGAGCAGGATTCTATGATGAACTTAAATGAACCACGATTTGTATGATGAACTTAAATGAGATGCCCTGCACCACGATTTGTATGATGAACTTAAATGAGATGCCTTGCACGCTGGTATATGTACCATGAGCAGGATTCTATGATGAACTTAAATGAACCACGATTTGTATGATGAACTTAAATGAGATGCCCTGCACCACGATTTGTATGATGAACTTAAATGAGATGCCTTGCACCACGATTTGCTACCAGGATGCCACGATTATGACAACGCCCCCTATGCACTCATGGGGAGAAAATACGATGCATGACATGACATGTAAGGGTCTATTTTATATGACATGAGAATAAATTCAAGATGATTACATTAGAAACATACAAGATTGAGAACCGGAATAACTCAAGAATGTTACACCCTATGCCTCAAGAAAATTTGTGGTTTTGCATCGAATGCTAAGTAACACCCTTCTGTTTTAAAATGTCTTATGCTGTCGTTCCTTATTCTATGTTTTCACATCAAGGTCATTTTTTTAAAGGTCATACCGGGGGAGTGTCGTTCCTTATTCTATGTTTTCACATCAAGGTCATTGTTTTAAAGGTCATACCGGGAGTTAAACCCAGGTTGTTAGATTCAAAGTCCAAAGTGCTAACCACTACACCATAGAACCCCTTGTAAAAATTTATTTTGGAATGGTTTTCCTATTTTATGCCGATTCCACAAGAAGAGAGATCCTATCACTAGTCAAACTTAAGTTATTGGATTCAAAGTTCTAGAGCTGTTTTATCTAACTCATTGTGATCTTGAGCACCTTTAGAGTGGTTGCAGAAGTAACCCTCCAGTGTTGATTGAAGCTCTTGGAGAACATGTAATTTTATATATTTCTTATAGTTAATTTATATATTGTTGTATATTACAAACAAATTTAAATAATACTTTACATCCCAGTCTTTCTTTCTTCCATGCAAAACTTAACATGAAAACTATATTATTTCAATATTCACTCGAGAAACAAGGGGTGAAAACTATATTATTTCAAACCCTCCATTATTGCTTCTACTTTGCATGAAAATGCTTTCACTAAATCATGTTACTAACTAGTTGATTTGGTTCGGTTCAATTCTTGAGTCCACTAGATTAATCGACCTAGCTCAATTAAACTCTTGATAATATAAAAATCATAAGTTTCTTAAATTACCTTAACTTAAAAGTTTAACCCCTAATTTGTTTTACAATGTTTAGCTTTGTGTCTAGTTGATCTCTAAATGCTTAGAAGTATCTAATAAGACTTCTATTTAAGGAACTTTTCTCTATAAAAGATGTAAGACTTAAGGTTTATTATTAAGGAATTTCAAATGAGTGATTTGATATATCATAGAGGACAAAATATTTATTTGTTTCAACGATCTTATGTTGACCATTCTTTTTTGTCAAGTATTTTGAATATTATCATTGTGAATTACTAATGGCATTAGATTGAATCTCATTAATAACAATATCCCAAAACTCAGGTAAAGATGACATCAAAATTAATACTTTAATTTCATCTTCAAAATTTATTTCCACATAACTCAGTTGACTGATAATCATAATAGTCACCTGTGCACAAATATTTACAACCTTAAAAGGTAAAATTATAAGAAGTACAAGATAAAAGTGCTTCAAATAGTTTCAAAATATAGAAAAAAAAAATAGTAGGAATTGGTCAAAGTCAACCTCCATCGATCACTTATGGCACAGCACAACACAGATGAGGGTAACATTTTTTTTATTTCTCTACTATATTAGGCCCTTTGTTTTATTGGCTTTACAAGATGGAGACATGAAGTTTTTTATGTTTGAAATAAATTTGATTGATTGTTTTCTGGTTAGCATTGGTATGAAGTTTTCTATGTTTGAAATAAATTTAATTGATTGTTTTCTGATTAGGCACGACACAGATGAGGGTAACATTTTTTTATTTCTCTACTATATTAGACCCTTTGTTTTATTGGCTTTATAAGATGGAGACATGAAATTTTCTATGTTTTAAATAAATTTGATTGATTGTTTTCTGGTTAGCATTGGTACGAAGTTTTCTATGTTTGAAATAAATTTAATTGATTATTTTCTCATTAGGCCCTTTGTTTTATTGGCTTTACAAGATGGAGACATGAAGTTTTCTATGTTTTCTATGTTTGAGTTTACAATTTACATGTTTTCATTTTTCTACTTTCTCTGCCAGCATTTAGAAATGAAGCAAAATTAGTTGGAGGGTTTTAGGTACATGGTTCTTAACCATGTTCATAGTGGGTGCTTGGATACCACACTCTTTTCTTAATGATTTCTTGGTTCTTGTTCGAGAATAGTGGCCCTTAGGTTCTAAGCACATGGTTCTATTTGATGGAGGACTTTGGAATAAGGTTTGGAATCGATAATTAGAAATGAAGCAAAATTAGTCTGAGGGTTTTAGGTACATGGTTCTTAACCATGTTCATAGTGGGTGCTTGGATACCACACT
>NW_019268615.1:365589-404330 GCF_002738365.1 Cucurbita moschata | reverse complement strand
AATGAGATGCCCTGCACCACGATTTGTATGATGAACTTAAATGAGATGCCTTGCACGCTGGTATATGTACCATGAGCAGGATTCTATGATGAACTTAAATGAACCACGATTTGTATGATGAACTTAAATGAGATGCCCTGCACCACGATTTGTATGATGAACTTAAATGAGATGCCTTGCACCACGATTTGCTACCAGGATGCCACGATTATGACAACGCCCCCTATGCACTCATGGGGAGAAAATACGATGCATGACATGACATGTAAGGGTCTATTTTATATGACATGAGAATAAATTCAAGATGATTACATTAGAAACATACAAGATTGAGAACCGGAATAACTCAAGAATGTTACACCCTATGCCTCAAGAAAATTTGTGGTTTTGCATCGAATGCTAAGTAACACCCTTCTGTTTTAAAATGTCTTATGCTGTCGTTCCTTATTCTATGTTTTCACATCAAGGTCATTTTTTTAAAGGTCATACCGGGGGAGTGTCGTTCCTTATTCTATGTTTTCACATCAAGGTCATTGTTTTAAAGGTCATACCGGGAGTTAAACCCAGGTTGTTAGATTCAAAGTCCAAAGTGCTAACCACTACACCATAGAACCCCTTGTAAAAATTTATTTTGGAATGGTTTTCCTATTTTATGCCGATTCCACAAGAAGAGAGATCCTATCACTAGTCAAACTTAAGTTATTGGATTCAAAGTTCTAGAGCTGTTTTATCTAACTCATTGTGATCTTGAGCACCTTTAGAGTGGTTGCAGAAGTAACCCTCCAGTGTTGATTGAAGCTCTTGGAGAACATGTAATTTTATATATTTCTTATAGTTAATTTATATATTGTTGTATATTACAAACAAATTTAAATAATACTTTACATCCCAGTCTTTCTTTCTTCCATGCAAAACTTAACATGAAAACTATATTATTTCAATATTCACTCGAGAAACAAGGGGTGAAAACTATATTATTTCAAACCCTCCATTATTGCTTCTACTTTGCATGAAAATGCTTTCACTAAATCATGTTACTAACTAGTTGATTTGGTTCGGTTCAATTCTTGAGTCCACTAGATTAATCGACCTAGCTCAATTAAACTCTTGATAATATAAAAATCATAAGTTTCTTAAATTACCTTAACTTAAAAGTTTAACCCCTAATTTGTTTTACAATGTTTAGCTTTGTGTCTAGTTGATCTCTAAATGCTTAGAAGTATCTAATAAGACTTCTATTTAAGGAACTTTTCTCTATAAAAGATGTAAGACTTAAGGTTTATTATTAAGGAATTTCAAATGAGTGATTTGATATATCATAGAGGACAAAATATTTATTTGTTTCAACGATCTTATGTTGACCATTCTTTTTTGTCAAGTATTTTGAATATTATCATTGTGAATTACTAATGGCATTAGATTGAATCTCATTAATAACAATATCCCAAAACTCAGGTAAAGATGACATCAA
The DNA here is from genome assembly GCF_002738365.1 of Cucurbita moschata. NCBI lineage: Eukaryota > Viridiplantae > Streptophyta > Magnoliopsida > Cucurbitales > Cucurbitaceae > Cucurbita > Cucurbita moschata. Next base: position 402,859 of record NW_019268615.1, on the reverse strand, counting down.
AATTAATACTTTAATTTCATCTTCAAAATTTATTTCCACATAACTCAGTTGACTGATAATCATAATAGTCACCTGTGCACAAATATTTACAACCTTAAAAGGTAAAATTATAAGAAGTACAAGATAAAAGTGCTTCAAATAGTTTCAAAATATAGAAAAAAAAAATAGTAGGAATTGGTCAAAGTCAACCTCCATCGATCACTTATGGCACAGCACAACACAGATGAGGGTAACATTTTTTTTATTTCTCTACTATATTAGGCCCTTTGTTTTATTGGCTTTACAAGATGGAGACATGAAGTTTTTTATGTTTGAAATAAATTTGATTGATTGTTTTCTGGTTAGCATTGGTATGAAGTTTTCTATGTTTGAAATAAATTTAATTGATTGTTTTCTGATTAGGCACGACACAGATGAGGGTAACATTTTTTTATTTCTCTACTATATTAGACCCTTTGTTTTATTGGCTTTATAAGATGGAGACATGAAATTTTCTATGTTTTAAATAAATTTGATTGATTGTTTTCTGGTTAGCATTGGTACGAAGTTTTCTATGTTTGAAATAAATTTAATTGATTATTTTCTCATTAGGCCCTTTGTTTTATTGGCTTTACAAGATGGAGACATGAAGTTTTCTATGTTTTCTATGTTTGAGTTTACAATTTACATGTTTTCATTTTTCTACTTTCTCTGCCAGCATTTAGAAATGAAGCAAAATTAGTTGGAGGGTTTTAGGTACATGGTTCTTAACCATGTTCATAGTGGGTGCTTGGATACCACACTCTTTTCTTAATGATTTCTTGGTTCTTGTTCGAGAATAGTGGCCCTTAGGTTCTAAGCACATGGTTCTATTTGATGGAGGACTTTGGAATAAGGTTTGGAATCGATAATTAGAAATGAAGCAAAATTAGTCTGAGGGTTTTAGGTACATGGTTCTTAACCATGTTCATAGTGGGTGCTTGGATACCACACTCTTTTCTTAAAAGATTTCTTGGTTCTTGTTCGAGAATAGTTGTTCTAAGCACATGGTTCTATGTGATGGAGGACTTTGGAATAAGGTTTGGAATCGATAATTACAAAGTATCTGTCCAATATAAAAGCGCCCAACCACTTGTGACCTCTTGATTTGCAGTCAAATGCTCTACCACTGAGCTATGGACCCATTTTGCATGATTTCACCCTTAGTGACCCCTGCTACAGAGTGTCAGTCCAAAAGTGTAAAAAGTGTCTATCCAAAATAAAAGGGCCCAACCAAGTTCAAACGAGTGACCGATCAAATTCTCTACCACTGAGCCATGGATCCATTTTGTAGGATTTTAACCTTAGTGACCCCTTAGACATTGTCGACATTGTCGGTCCAAAAAGTGTAACCAATTTCTATCCAAGATAGAAGGGCCCAACTAGGTTCGAATTGGTAACGTCTTGATCTGCAATCAAATGCTCTAACATTGAGCTATGGACCCATTTTGTATGATCGCAACCTTAGTGACCCCTTCTACAGATTATCGGTCCAAAAGTGACCCTACCATATCGGCTATGGACCAATTTTGTATAAATTGGTGGATTAACTATCGGGAATTAAACACAGGTCGTTAGATTCAAAGTCGAAAGTGCTAACCACTACACCATAGAACAACTTGTTAAACTTTATTTTTGCTGCGATTTCGATAAGCGTCAACAACGCTAGATTTTGCAAAGCTAGAGGTCGTAGTATCCTTACAGACTTTCACAAGATGTTTTCAACTTCTTTTATAGGTAATTGAACTTTTGAGTCCATGCAAATGATTGGTTGGGTTAGTATCAGCTCGAGAAGACAGAGAAGAGAGACTTTGTTAGAAACTCTCCCATAGGTAATCTCCCAAGGTGTTTTCAACTTCTTTTGTAGGTAGAATTTTAAAATCAAACCACAACAAAATTTACTTCTATCTAGCAAAATTATTTTTTGTTTGAAACAAGATTATTCCTTCTTTTTCTAAAACTAAGTTTGACTCTCCAATGGATTTTAATAGTTTTGTTAATTAAATTTTCTTTAAAATTTTTGTACCCAGATACAATGGAAATAATACTTTTTTCTTTTTACTATTTTGTAATTTGTATGGTATTATTCGAGGCTTTTGAATGAAATATGATAATTGATTCTCTGTCCTCTTTGACAATTTTAGATACCTCTATATTCGATATTTGATGCGTCACGTTTCATTATGAGATCTGCCCTTGGGTCAATAAGACTTAAGAGAGTTTATTTGACTAATGATTTGATTTTTTTGGATTGTAGAGATATCCCTTACAAATCAAGACTTTGTATTATTTTGAAGACACTCATCAAGACCTTTGTAAATGTGCCTGATATCTTGAAGGATATAAGACACGTAATTGAGAGAACCTAAAATTTTTTTGAAGTTGGCTTTTCTAGGATACGTCATCACCAAAGTTTGAGACAAAGACCATTGGATGGGTTTTAATAAGGCTCAAATAAATTTAAAATCCAAGAAAACCGATGTGAGTTTGATATTATTTAATTTTGGGTATGGACACAACTAGCTGGTTTCTTTTAATTACATTAACGAATGTATGTAGATGTTTAAAGTGTTGATCTTAATGGTTTTAGAAAATATCAACACATCATCAATATAAACTATCGAATTTTTTTTGAAGGGATTGAAAATATCATTCATAATCTTCTTAAATTCGGATGGAGCGTTTTTTAGTCTAAATGGCATGACGTTCCTCTCATATTTTCTAAATTGGACATTAAATGCTATTTTATATTTGTCCTTTTAGGAAATTAGAATTTTCCGAAATCCCAATTTCATGTCAAATTTTATAAAAACATTTGACTCTAAATTCTTTTTATCAAATCATTTTTGTTTTGGATTGGATATCTTATTTATTCTAAAACCTTATTCAAAGGTTTGTAGTTAATTTACCAGTATCATAATTTCTTGTTTCTTTTCATCGTGTTGTTAACCTATAATGTCAGACACTACCACATGCTCTTTGAAGACCTTATCAACTTCCTCTGTAAAATATGACCTAAAATGTCACCGTATTTAGTGTTTGATGCTTTTTGACTTAACCCTAGGGTTCTATTTACAGTGAACTTGTGATAATTTTTGTCAAATTATATATTTGAATACCTAATACATTAAGATATAATATCTTATTTAAATAATATTAAAATGTTGTAGAATATCATAATATATGTTTAATTAATATGAATCTCATTCAAATTTCAAATATATATTTTTATTTAATGTTTATGATACACGTCAATTATTTTAATATTTGACATATCAAACGCGTTAATATATTTTGATATTATACTTCAAGACTATAGGAACTTGCTCAGAGGACCGGAGAGTTACATTGGCCCACAATGCATCTCATGGACGATGCAAAACTATGGTGGCGCTTGGAGGTGAATTGTATAAAAAACTGGTCATGCACCAAAAAATCATGGGAAGACCATTGATGGAATTGAAGCAATCGGCACTCCCCTGGATGGGTTTCCAACCAAAGACCTAATGTTTGATGACTCTTTTTGAAGAAAGAGCCATAGGATCGAACAACCAGAAACGTGGCAGTAGCTCTGAGAACTCTATCACACACATAAAAAAACGTGTCAAAGAGTTAGACATTACACAGAATATCTGGCTTCCATCGAGGAGACCCGAGTTTGATTCTTGACAATGAAATTTTATTTTCTTATTTCTTTTATATTATAGTTTCATCTTTTGTCACCAATTATATTTAATGGATGAGTTCAATAGTATCTTAAATTCAAAAGGCTTTTATGAACTTGGTTTGAGAGGCACTATAATGGTCAAGTTCAATAGTATCCTAGATTAAAAAGACTTTTATGAACTTTGAACCTTTAATAGTGTTATGTCATAGATATTTGGTTCAATTTCAACAAGTGAGGTTGAGGTCATTCAAATGGTTAATGTGATAATCCGGTCATTTTCAAGGTCTCTTTTGTTGAACGCCATCATGGCCGAGATGACTGAGATGAGCACCAGAGTGAGTTTGACAAGGAGGGTTGTAGAGAACCACACCCCATGCCAAGCTCATGTTGGGTTTAACAAACTGAAAATCCAAAAACACAAACCCTTAAATCGGAACTGCGATGCTAAGGAATTAAAAAACTTTATTTTTGACGTAGAACAACACTTGAAGGTTATAGGAACTTGCTCATAGGACCTAAGAGTTACGTTGGCCACAATGCATTTCATGGACGGTGGCGCTCGAAGGTGGATGATATAAAAAATGGGTCATGCACCATAAACTCATGGGAAGACCGTTGATTGAATCGATGCAATCGACGCATCCCTTGATGGGTTGCCAATTAAAGACCTGACGTTTGATGTTGACTCTTTTGAAGAAAAAGCCACACGATCGAACACCTCAAAATGCCGCGGTAGCTCTAAGAACTCTATCATACGACCTGAGAGTTGAGGGCTACAGGAACTTTCTCATATGACCTGAGAGTTACGTTAGCCGCAATGCATCTCATGGACAATGCAAAACTATGGTGGTGCTCGAAGGTGAATGGTATAAAAAATGGGTCATGCACCATAAACTCATGGGAAGATCGTTGATGGAATCGATGCAATCGACGCTCCCTTGGATGGGTTGCCAATCAAAGACCTAACATTTGATATTGACTCTTTTGAAGAAAGAGCCACACAATCGAACAGCTCGAAACGTCGTGGTAGCCCTGAGAACTCTAACACACACAGGGAAGGACGTGTCGAAGAGTTAGACATTAAGCAAAAGATCATGCTAAAACTCTTCAGCGATCTGACAAAAGACTTCAGGACATCTACACCAAAAATCCATTGTCGTCCAGCGGTTAGGATATCTAGCTTTCACCCAGGAGACCTGTTCGATTCTCGACAATAGAATATTATTTTCTTATTTCATTTTATTTTATATTTTCTATCTTAGATTAAAAAGACATTTATGAACTTCATACCTTTGTTAGAGTTATGTTATAGATATTTTGTTCAATTTCAAATGGTTAATGCGATAATCCAGTAGTTTCCGAGGTCTCTCTTGTTGAATGACATCATGGTTGAGATGAGCAGGTGATTCAAATTGTTAATGCGATAATCCCGTCGTTTTCGAGGTCTCTCTTGTTGAACGTCGTCATGGTTGAGATGAGCAGGTGATTCAAATGGTTAATGCTATAAAACAGTCGTTTTTGAGGTCTCTCTTGTTGAACGACATCATGGTTGAGATGAGCACCCGAGTGAGTTTGACAAGTAGGGCTGTAGAGAACCACACCTCAAGCCAAGTTCATGTGGGCTTAACTAACTTAAAATCCAAGAACACAACCCCTTAAATGGAAACCGGGATGCTAAGGAATTAAAAAGCTTTATTTTTGACGTAGAACAATACTTGAAGGTTACAGGAACTTGCTCATATGACCTAAGAGTTACATTGGTCGCAATGCATCTTATGGATGATGCAAAACTATGGTGGCACTCGAAGGTGAATGGTATAAAAAATGTGTCATGCACCATAAACTCATGGGAAGACTGTTGATGGAATCGATGCAATCGACGCTCCTCTGGATGGGTTGCCTATCAAAGACCTGACGTTTGATGTTGACCCTTTTAAAGAAAGAGCCACACGATCGAACAGCTCGAAATGTCACGGTAACACTGAGAACTCTATCACACACATGAAAGGATGTGTCGAAGAGTTAGACATTACCCAAAACATCATAGTAAAACTCTTCAGCAATTAGAAAAAAGACTTTAGGACAACTACACCAAAAATTTATTGTTGTCCAACGGTTTGGATATTTGGCTTTCACGTAGGAGATTCTGGTTTGATTCTCTGAAATTGAATATTATTTTCTTATTTCTTTTTATTTTATAGTTTCATCTTTTATCACTAATTATATTTAAACTTTACCTCATTTTGAAGGGCACTTTAATGGTCAAGTTTAGATTAAAAAGACTTTTACGAACATTGTACCTATGTTAGTGTTATGTTATAGATATTTGTTTCAATTTCAACAAGTGGCGTTGAGATGATTCAAATGGTTAATGCGATAATCCGGCTATTTTCAAGGTCTCTCTTGTTGAACGCCATCATGGTTGAGATGAGCACCCGAGTGAGTTTGACAAGGAGACCCGAATTTAAACTTTACCTACGTTTGAGAGGCACTATAATGGTCAAGTTCAATGGTATTTTAGATTAAAAAGACTTTTATGAACTTTGTACCTTCGTTAGTGTTACTTTGTACCTTTGTTTGTGTTACTTTGTACCTTTGTTAGTGTTATGTTATAGACATTTGGTCAAATTCAACAAGTGGGGTTGAGGTGATTCAAATGGTTAATGTCACTTTATTTGATTCAAATTGTTAACGTGATAATCAAGTTGAATAGTTACAGGTTATTTTCAAGGTCTCTCTTATTGAACGCCAACAAGGCTAAAATGATTGAGATGAGCACGTGAGTGAGTGACAAAATTGAAATAAAATCAAATAAAATCACTAAAAAAAATCAATAAAATTGAAAAAAAATTAGCCTTACGACAATTCCTTGAACTCGAAGGGCGGTAAATCAAGGATTCCTTCGCCCAAGACCCATGATCCAACTCCCAACATGGAAATGATAAGCTATAGAATCATTCCAAGAACCTCAATGGATGGGTTACAAACTCACTTTACCAATCTCGACAACAGGACGTGTTATCGGCGTTAGAAGAACGACCGCAGCAGAGTAAGTCATGGGGATAGAAGATCCTGTTGAAGGATGATAGACCAATCGTAATCTTCAACCCAACGAGCCAAGCTTTTGTAGAAGCAAGAACCCTTGTATTAAGGAAATTAACACCTTATACAAAATTTGGATCAACCAAGAGATAAACTAGAATTAGATGATGAGATCCAAGATTGAGAAACAAGATTTGGAACATTTTTCTAAATTGAGTCAGTTCACAATCGAACTTGATCAAGGCTTGATTGAATGACTCAGATACAATCTACCACAAGAATGACATGAAACTTAGAAATGACAAAGATATGCTTAGATTTCGATAAGGGGGATCGTCTCAACTTGAGAGATAAATTTCATTGATCACAAATATGCTTTTACATAATAATTTGCGGGTATTTATAGTCTCCCAACAAAAGAAGTTAGTGGCCGTGATTTAATCTCGATCCCTTTAAATCTCCACAGAAGACGAAGTCAATTTGAGCATTACAAACTTTATGAAATTAAAATAATAAATAAAGTTTTCTAACCACTCATGAAATGATGCTCACAACTTCATCCACTACTTCAACTGTACAAATATTTACTTTTGAATCTCCAAATGGTCTTGACTCAAACGAATCAGCTTGTAACACATGAAATGATGGTTGAATTATCTTGGCCTTGGGTTGTGTAATAGGTCCAGTTGGAACACCGTGATTCTATTAATCATCTCCCTCTTAACAAGGATTCGTCCTCGAATCAGAAAAATCATCACCTACATCAAAAGGACTCAACTCAGCAACATTAAAAGTAGAATGTACACCGCGATTCTTATCATCATCCCCCTCTTCAGGATTCGTTCTCGAATCAAAAAAATTATCACTTACATCAAAAGGACTCAACTTAGCAACATTGAAAGTAGAATGTATTGACAATTCTATGGAAACATCAATTTTATTGTTCCATGCAATAAAATGAGTCATTTTACTAAATGTCTTATAGAGCATTTATAGTCAAATAAAGAATTCTTATAGAGCATTTATGGTCAAATAAAGAATTAGGAATCCATGCTACCTTTAGATCTACAAACCCACTCTCACTCCCAATTCATGTATCCAAGCTAACATTAAAATGAAAATTCATCAGTAAAATTATTTAGGCTAAAATTTAGGTAAGATAGTAAGTTATACTACTTGAATCAGGTGTGGTGAAGGTCGAACGAACACGTGACCTTCAAATCTTCAATATTACGGTCTCCCAACTAAGCTATCCCCTACAACATTGAAAATGAAAATTCTGAAATTTTAAAAAGAAATAATCATTAAATTTAGATTAAATAACCAAGTAATTTTAAAAAGATATAATTACTCATTTTAGATTGAATATCAGTGACGTTCTCCAAACTGAGTTATCCCCACTAACATTAAAAATAAAAATTCATCAGTAAAGATATTTTCACTACTCCATTGAGATTTTAAAAAGAAATAATCACTAATTTTAGATTGATTAGTCAGGTTATGCAACTTAGTCAACTTGAATCAGGTGCGGTGAACGTGGATCAAACACGTGACCTTGAGATCTATAGTGACGCTCTTCCAACTAAGCTATCCCCGCTAACATTAAAAATGAAAACTCATTAGTAAGGTATTTAGCTAATTCATTGATATTTTAAAAAGAAATTAGCTAATTCATTGATATTTTAAAAAGAAATAATCACTAATTTTAAATTGAATAGTCAGGAGTCAAGTTATGTGATGTGAATCAGGTGCAGCCTTCAGATTTTCAGTGGATAGTCAGGAGTCAAGTTATGTGACCTGAATCAGGTGCAACTAAGCTATCCCCGCTAACATTAAAAATGAAAACTCATTAGTAAGGTATTTAGCTAATTCATTGATATTTTAAAAAGAAATAATCACTAATTTTAAATTGAATAGTCAGGAGTCAAGTTATGTGATGTGAATCCAGTGCGGTGAACGTGGATCGAACATGTGACCTTCAGATTTTCAGTGGATAGTCAGGAGTCAAGTTATGTGACCTGAATCAGGTGCAACTAAGCTATCCCCGCTAACATTAAAAATGAAAACTCATTAGTAAGGTATTTAGCTAATTCATTGATATTTTAAAAAGAAATAATCACTAATTTTAAATTGAATAGTTAGGAGTCAAGTTATGTGATGTGAATCAGGTGCGGTGAATGGGGATCGAACATGTGACCTTCAGATTTTCAGTGGATAGTCAGGAGTCAAGTTATGTGACCTGAATCAGGTGCGGTGAACGTGGATCGAACATGTGACCTTCAGATTTTCAGTCTCATTAGTAAGGTATTTAGCTAATTTATTTTAAAAAGAAATAATCACTAATTTTAAATTGAATAGTTAGGAGTCAAGTTATGTGATGTGAATCAGGTGCGTTCGAACATGTGACTTTCAGATTTTCAGTCTGACACTCTCCCAACTGATATTTTAAAAAGAAATAATGACTAATTTTTTATTGAAGAATAGTTAGGTTATGCAAATAGAAACAAGTGAGTGAACATGGAGATCGAACACGTGACCTTCAAATCTTAAATCTGACGTTGTCCAAACTGAGCTATCCCCGTTAACATTAAAAATGAAAGTTTAATTGAAATTTTAGAAAGAAATGATCACTAATTTTTAGATTGAATAGTCAAATTGAACATGGATCGAACACGAGACCTTCAAATCTTCAATCTAACGCTCTCTCAACTGAACTATCCACACTAACGTTAAAAATGAAAATTCATTAGTAAAAGTATTTTCGCTAATTCATTGAAATTTTAAATAGACATAATCACTAATTTTTAATAAGATATTCAAGTTATCCAACTTGTATAGGGTGCGGTGAACTAGAACACGTTAGGTATTTTCGATAATTCATTGAGATTTCAGAAAGGAATAATGACTAATTTTAGATTGAATAGTCGGGTTATGCAACTAGAATCAGGTGCAGTGAACGTGGAGATCAAACACGTGACCTTCAAATCTCTAGTCTGACGCTCTCCCAACAAAGCTATCCCCGCTAATATTAAAAATGAAAATTCATAAGTAAAGATATTTTCGCTAATTCATTATGTTTAAAAAAGAAATAATCACTAATTTTAGATTGAATAAGCAAGTTATGTTTTTAGACTGTATAGTCAGGTAATAAACTTGTATTAGATGCGTTGAACGTGGATAAAACACGTGTGATCTTCAAATCTTCAGTCTAACAATCTCCCAACTGAGCTACTCTTGCTAACATTAAAAATGAATATTCACTTCAAATCTTCAGTCTAACAATCTCCCAACTGAGCTACTCTTGCTAACATTAAAAATGAATATTCATCAGTAAAGGTATTGGGTACACTTCTGGAAATTCAACAAAAGGCAATAGTATTAGACCGAAATGCAAGATTTAAATCTCGCTTCTTGAAAATTCAACAAAAGGCACTCGGTACGCAGTTATAGTATGACATTCCACCAATAAACAGATGGTCAAACAGAAATGCTCAAGCAAATATTGGAAGACATGTTGAGGGTATATGTGATGGATTTTGCAGGAAGCTGGGATAAGTACCTACCCCTTATGAAATTCGCTTATAATAATAGTTGCCAAGCCACCATACAAATGGCCACATACAAGGTTCTCTATGGACGAAGATTTCGATCCCCTATCTTTTGGGAAGAAGGGGGGCAAACGACAACTATTGGGCCAGAGCTGGTGCAAATTACCAACGTCGTAGTCCAGAAGATTAAAGCTAGGATACAAACGGCACAAAGTCGAGAAAAAAGCTATGCAGACCTAAGGCGCAAGGACATGGAATTGTAGGTAGGGGATCATATATTCCTAAAGGTAGCACCCAATGAGAGGGGTGCTTAAGTAGGGTAAAAAGGGGAAGCTAAGCCCTAGGTTTATCCATCCCTTTGAGCTATTAGAAAGGATTGGATCTATGGCCTATAGAATCGGGCAATGCCCAAACTTTTCTACAGTACATAATATCTTTCATGTATCCATACTACGGAAGTATACCCTAGATCGATCGCATGTACTAGCTCGTGAAACTCTCTTCTTGAGAGATGACCTAACGTATAAAGAAGACCCGATTCAAATAATAGACAAGAAAGTCAAATGATTGAGAAACAAGGAAATCTCTCTTGTTAAGGTCCTATGGAAGAATCATAGAGTAGAAGAAGCCACTTGGGAAACAGAAGGAAAATAAGAACCTTGTACCCTGACCTATTTTAGAATAAGCATTTTCACTGACCGAAAGTTTTCAAAGGAGAGGAGAATTTGCAACGCTCAAGGTCTCCAATAAAAGACAGTGTATAATCCCTACTAGGTTGTATCTAGAAGCAAAGAACAAGTAAAATTGAAAAAACATTGAGAAAATGGTACTTTTTCTAATTTTTATGAACTTCCCGAATCATTAAATTTTTTATAGAATAAGAATTACAAGGTGCTTAAAAAAGGAAGGCTCCGATCGGAGAAGACTTTTCTAGCAGAAGATTTAGAAAAATCTAGAATGAAATTAAAGAAATTCTAGACGTTTCAATGGTAGTGGAAAATCCGTCTATAAATTATGAATTAGGGTAGACTATTAGGGGCAAGAAGCAAGCTTAATCGAGTACCCAATCTAGAGATACAAGTTTTTTGTTTTGGGGTATCGTGTTCATGGGTTTACCTCGAATTCGAGAACTATAGTCCACTATTCATTTCCAAACTTGTTCCTGCACTGATATGAATCCAACAACTGATCACTTCCATGTACCCGAACGGGCAATTACAAGAAGCAATACAAAGAAGATTCAAGAATCAAATCAAGAAAATAATGGAGTGGCTGATATTGGAAAATAATTAGAAGACTTGCCTTTGGTAGTTGAACTACCAATTAAGACAATTTATTAATGCCTTCTTTGTTTCAATTTATATTTAATAGCATTTATTAATAGTTTGTATGAATTGCCTTATATTCTTCAATTTGCATTTAATAGCATTTATTAGTGGTTGGTGGCTGAACTTTATTTTGTTAGGGTTATCTTTTGGGCCTATTTAAAGGCATGTAATACTCATGTTTGAGAGATTTTGGTTGAATACATAAAAAAAACCTTTGTGTTTCCTTGATACCCTTTTGGTGTTATTCTTTTTCAAATCTTGCTTTAGGTTTGATGTTTAAACCGATTCATTGAATTAGTTTTTATCAAGCTAATTCTGGAGTGAATTGTCTTGGTATCTAAGAGTGACCATCAAAGATTCCAAGTTCGATCTAAGAGTCATTCATCTTCTAACCAGCTCTTGGTTGGAATCAATCCGTTAAGTTAGCTTTCTCTGTGAGCGTTTTGCAAGGATTCTAGAAGGATCTCTAGCTTTGCAAATTCCAGCATTGTAGGCGCTTATCATGCACCCTCTAAATAAGTTTACCCATAAGTTTGGTGAAGGACAGAGGTCCTCAAAGTGCTAGTAGGTTTTCACACGAATTAGTCCACGTTAGGTTACCCTCTAATGTTTTCCTAAGCTAAAACCTCAACTCCTAAAGCCTAACCCATGACATTATGTATAAACCTAGGTTCATCAATAATCCATGTACCAAGTACCTAGAACTATGTGAATAACATGCTAAATAAGTTGCTAGGATCCATACCCATAAGTAACCATTATCTGCATTACGATGTGTACTAAAAGGCCCCTATTCCTCTTTAGGTAGGATGTCGTGCAATATGTATCATGAGCTGGATGTTATGATAGGCCTACCTTTCCCATCAGCTAAACGAGATGTCCTGCACCACGATTTACCAGTAGGATTACATGATTATGATGACACCACTCGTGTGTTCATTGAGAGAAAATTGAAGGTTATTTTAGGGGAAGGTTTCAGGATCAGTATATGATACATGACACGATGACCTCTAAGTTCTAAGATCCTGAAAACATAACAAGAAGTAATATCCTAGCTTAAGGTCGCGATTAAGAACCTACTAGTAGGCTACTTACTAAGTTTTACTCATTCCATGTTTATCATTTTTTTTCAAGTAACTAAGGGTTGGTCGTGGATGAGAGTGGACTTTGAAGTGTGGGCCATGGACTAGCCTCAATTTTTAATCTAGTATTTTTTGTTCTTCTTTTGGGTCTGCTTCTTATTTTGTGTTTGTAACGAGTATGTATACGAAACACCCAAAAAATAAAGGAAATTAGCTCCCATAAGGGACTTAGTCAAGAAACTCGTGTACCCTAACAAGTGATTTCAACGAGTTAAAGGTCTTTTCAAAAGGATTGGAAAGGAAAACGTAAATGAAAAAGGCAAAAAAGTCATTTTATCAATTATCAAGAATCTTTACGGATTTGTAATTCCTTATCTAGAAGGAATCTCAAGATTCAAAATAAGCGAAAAATGATAAAAAAAATAAGCGATGAGGAATTTGTAGAAAAATTATGGATTTTTGGAGAAAATAATAAAATATTCGAAAAGTGGCAAATTACCAAAATACCCCTGGAAGAATGGATAATTACAGAAATGCCACTCTAATTAGAATCAGAGCATCTACTGTGACCATCCGAGAAAAATCCTTCGAACTCAAACTTCAACAGTCGGATCTCCTCCAAAATTTGATATGATCTTGAACGAACACACACGGATCATCACATCCAACGACTAGTATTCAAAGCCATGTCGGTAAGGTTATGATCGGAGTTGATATCTCCAAAAAATTATCTAGAAAGTTCGATCTCTAAATAACGAAGATTCTGGAGCTCTCAATGTCGGTTTAAGCTCCTCTTATAAAGTCTGGAGTAGGAGCAACAATACGAAATAAGAATCGAGAAAGGTCGATCCCCCAATCGAAGGCAATAAGTGTTTACATTGTGGGTCTCCTACTCTCAGATTTCTTCCAAATTCGAGAGCAATCCTCCACCATTTCTCTTCAAACTTGTAAATAAGGAAGATTCTGGAGCTCTCAATGTCGGTTTAAGCTCATTCTATAAAGTATGAAGTAGGAGCAACAATACGGAATAAGAATCGAGAAAGGTCGATCCCCCAATCGAAGACAATAAGCATTTAGATTATGGGTCTCCTACTCTTAGATTTCTTCCAAATTCGAGAGCAATCCTCCACCATTTCTCTTCAAACTTATTCCTACCGTTTCTCAACAGGATTACCCACAAGTTCTATGAAGGAATAGAGTGTTGAAAGTGCCTAGAAACCATTCCCCCAATTCAATCAGTAATTGAAGAACTTCAAGAAAAACTTGAAAATCCAATCCGTGGATACATGATGATTCGTCGAGCAAGAATGATTCCAATCAGTTTCTCCACCTCCAAGGAATGTTGAAGGAAATAGGTTTTAAAATTAAATTGGGGATAAGATTCGAATTCCTATCTACGATCTCTTTTCCTTCAAATTAAGGATTCCTCTAGCTTTAGACGAAGAAGTTGAGTAAACTTGATGAAGGAATCGAGAGATGAAACATCATAGTACAAGCTATCCAAGAGATCGAAAATCTAGCGTTTCGAGTGAGTTGCATACCGAGAACGATTTTTGGAAATTAAGGTCTTACACTCAAAGACGTTCCTCCAAACCAATTCCTTTAGCCTGAAGAAAGGATATGGAAGAGGTTCAATGAAGAAATAGGGCCTTGAAACCCCTAGAATCGGCTACCAAATAAGAAATCCTTTATTTTATCTCCAGCGATAAATCAGATTTTGGTTGAACTTTGGAAGCGAATATCTTAAGCTAGGATCTACGAGAAGGTATCAAATCAATTCCTAACCCTTGCTTGTAATACCCATCTTCAAGTTTCACAAAGAAATTGAGGAGAGAAATGCCGTAAATGTTGCTGTACAGGCCGTGTTTCAGATGGCAGCGACGCGAAGAATGCGCATTTTCTTCCTATTCAGAGGAAGAAAATGATGATATGGCCAGTTCAACTGAACTATCCAAGTCAACTCAAAATTTGACCTTTTCTCGGGTTTTCTCAATTTTAACCCCATTCCAGACCGATTCTCATAGAAAATCTTATGGTTTCAGAAACTAGACACAATAATGAGTATGTGGAATGAAATTTGAAGTAATTCAGATACTGGAAGCTCAAGAATGGACGTCCCAAACGTCGACGATGAGGCAAGTAGCCACCTTGGACTTTTTGTTAAGAAATACTTGTAGAAATCGCTTGGATTTTCATATGAACCCTAAACCAAGTATGAATTAAGGATATATGAAAGAAAAACCCAAAGAACCATGAGTTAAGACCCTGAACTGATCAAATAGCACGATGTTTATAAGTTTTGTAGTCAATGTTGCCAATGTTTGCTGCACACAAAAAAAGATAGGGATGTTAAATTTTTAAGTCATTTTTGGAAAGTATGGTGGATAAATTGGGTACCAAATTATTGTTTTCAACTGCATGTCATCCTCATACTCATGAGCAAACTGAGGTGGTTAGTAAAATATTAGGAGCATTGCTCACGGCTATTATTTATAAGAATATTAAGTCATCAATTGGGTAACAAATTATTGTTTTCAACTACATGTCATCTTCATATTAATGAGCAAACTGAGGTGGTTAATAGAACATTAGGAGCATTGCTTAGGGCTATTATTTGTAAGAATATTAAGTCTTGGGACGAATGTTTGTCACTCATTGTTCTCTTTTTGAAGTTGCTTACGGATTTAATCCACTTACGCGTTTTGATTTGCTTTCTATTCATTCTAATATTTTTGTGAGTAAAGTAGCCACAAGTAAGGCAAATGGGATCAAAACATTGCATAAAGAGGGGAAGGAGACAATTGAGAAACAAAATTTCAATGTTGCTTCAAGAATTAACAAATGACAGAATGAAATCATTTTTCAACTCGGTAACTGTGTTTGAATACATTTTTGCAAGGAGTGATTCCCATCTCAAAGGAAGTTTATCCTGATACAAACAAGTTTATTTTTGTAGGGAATGTATTAAGCACATGGATTTATTAATTACGATGAACTTTTGTATAAAACGAAGTAAATACAAATTGAGTAACCTGAGATAGAAGTAAACATAGTAATAAAAAGAAACTACATAAACTTAAAGGAAGTTAATCTCATTTTACAATATAAATATTGTTCAATTGTAGCAAAGAAGTAGTTTTGAAAACTAGCCCGTCTAGATCAATCTAGGTTTGTAAAACTAAAATAAAGAAAAAATAAATAAATAAAAATATTTTTCAAAAACTTAGTTTGGTGTGAAATTTTGCTAAAATTCAAATGTTTTCTTTTCTTTTCTTTTCTTTTTTTTTTTCTAAAAGAATAAAACACATAATTTTGAATTAAAAAAAAAATAAAAAAAACAAAATAGTTATCAAATGGGCCTAATTTTTAACATATCTATCCCAAAGGAATGCATGGGCTCTAGTGGCAATGCTGCTTCAACTTTGTGATAGACCATGTGAAGTTGATATGACAATAATAGTAGGTTCTAAAGCACAAAAATATGTGGATAAATTTCATAGATTGAGGTTGGATAAATTTCATATATTGAGGTGCGGAAAACATATACACAAGGCAAATTAGGTGGAATGAACAAACAAAAATAATGAGTTTAAAATTACCAAACAAAATATCAATTTTCAAATGGAATGGAGACAAGACCATTCGAAAAAAGAAAAGGACAAAAGAAAAATATTAAATATATTTTCAACTAATGCATTTGGTTGAGAGATATTATGGTCAATATAAGAAAAATATAGCATTAACTAATTTTCATGGACACATATGGATCCTTAGCATACTAAAATGATGGTTATTATTGGTATCAAACCAATAACAATTAATATCAGCTAAATCTTCCAATTGATAATTAGGCCAGAGAGAGAACTTGAATTTATTTTTATATCTATCAACATGTTTGCTACTTTTATCTAAAACTTGATCACGAGTTTTTCTTATTTGCATTGTAAAATTATGTATTTCTATGGATATCATTTCTATTTCTAGAATTGAAACAAAAACATGTGGATAAATTTCAAATATTGATGTGCATAAAAGATATGGACCAGCAACTTAAAATGATAGATCCACTACAAGGCATTTGGTCTAGTGGTATGATTCTCGCTTCGGGTGCTAGAGGTCTTGAGTTTGATTCTCAAAATGCCCCCAACAATTATATCAAATTGAAGCATGCAATATAATAAGATTTGAAATAGGTTTTTAAACCTTCAACCAAGAAGTAGTTCAGATGGATATTTGGAAAGAAAAAGAAAAAGGAAGCTATATTTAATTATAATTTACAAGTGTCTTTATAACATGTTAATTGAAGAGAGCAAACAACACGAATAAACAAACGAAATTTGTGTATGTATGATTCTCTTCAAATCTTGGAAACTATGAGGATTCCTCTCCTTTCTTGACATAAAGACTTACTTTTTCGGGACTTGGACCATAAACAGTCATCTACTCTTACTCCTACTCCCTTCTCTAAGAATCAACATAGCATAATCATTCCATGAAGGCCGAGGTAGTCTTATAAAAGAAGATGAGGGTACCACTTTCTATTGTAAAATTTCTATGTGAATAGAGAATGAACCATATTCTTGGGAGATAAGATAGAGCCTCGAGCCTAACTTCAAAGACATTACAATATTTAAATGTAATAATATAAAAAAAAATGTTAATGAAAAATGTAAGTAACATTTTAAAAATAATTGAAAAGTTTTATAAATCTAAATGAAATCTTTATAATTAAAATGATTTTGTAATTCAAATAATTATCTTTATGAAAACTAAATGAAATCATTATAATTTCTTTCCATTTAAAAGTAATAACTCGTTTTCATAAATCAAATCATTATAATTTTTTTCATTTAAAAGTAACAACTGGTTTTCAGTAAATGAAATCTTTATAATTTCTTTCCATTCAAAAGTAACGGAAAACTTTTATAAACGTAATTGAAATGATTTTATAATTTAAAAGTAATGGAAAACTTTTATAAATGTAATTGAAAACTCCATCATTTGTTACTCTACCAAATTTATAAATGTCATACTTCGATTGGTCTATGATGTCAATTTTGTCGCTGGTCCATGATGTCAATTTTGTCACCACATAATCAATTTTGTCATCATCACGTCAGGTATCTTGTTTTGCATTTGATTGGTCCATGATGTCAATTTTGCCACCACATCATCACGTCGGGTATTTGTTTTGACTGGAATTTCTTCGTTTTATCTCTAATTTGAGTGAACCAAAAAAGACTTTGAAATGTTATTCCCACCTTACACTGTGCACAAAATACTGAGAATAGTTCATAATTGAAGGTACATTTGTTATCATCAAAACATCAATTAATTAATTAATTAAAATTAATTAATTTGAGATTAAGGCGAAAAAGCCAACAGGTCATGGATGAGAGTGGACTTTGGAGTATGGGCCATGGACTAACCTCTATTTTTAATCTAGTATTTTTTGTTCTTCTTTTGAGTCTGCTTCTTATTTTGTGTTTGCAACGAGTATGTATATGTAATACCCGAAAAATGAAAGAAATTAGCTCCCATAAGAAAAAGCCACTCATAAAAGACCCAAAGGATAGAAAGGAAAAAAAAATTAAAGGATTATGCAAGAACAAGGACTTAGTCAAGTAACTCTGTACCCTAACAAGTGATTTCAAGGAGTTAAAGACCTTCTGAAAAGGTTTGGAAAGGAAAAAGTAAATGAAAAGGGCAAAAAAGTCATTTTATCAATTATCAAAAATCTTTCCGGATTTGTAATTCCTTATCTAGAAGGAATCTCAAGATTCAAAATAAGTGAAAAATGATTAAAAAAAAATGATGAGGAATTTGTAAAAAAATTATGGATTTTTCGAGAAAAATAATAATAAAATATTCGAAAAGTGGCAAATTACAAAAATACCCCTAGAAGAATGGATAATTATAGAAATGCCACTCTAATTAGAATCAGAGCATCTACCGTGACCATCCGAGCAAAATCCTTCGAACTCAAATTTCAACCGTCGGATCTCCTCCGAAATTTGATATGATCTAGAACGAACACGCACAGATCATCACATCCAATGACTAGTATTCAAAGCCAAGGTCGGTAAGGATATGATCGGAGTTGATATCTCTGAAAAATTATCCAGAAAGTTCGAGCTCTAAATAACGAAGATTCTAGAGCTCTTAATGTCGGTTTAAGCTCCTCCTATAAAGTCTGGAGTAGGAGCAATAATACGGAATAAGAATCGAGAAAGGTCGATCCGAAGGCAATAAGCGTTTAGATTGTGGGTCTCCTACTCTCAGATTTCTTCAAGAGCAATCCTCCACCATTTCTCTTCAAACTTCTAGATAACGAAGATTCTGGAGCTCTCAATGTCGGTTTAAGCTCCTCTTATAAAGTCTGAAGTAGGAGCAACAATACGGAATAAGAATCGAGAAAAGTAGAGCCCCCAATCGAAGACAATAAGCGTTTAGATTATGGGTCTCTTACTCTCAGATTTCTTCCAAATTCGAGAGCAATCCTCAACCATTTCTCTTCAAACTTATTCCTACCGTTTCTCAACAAGATTACCCACAAGTTTTATGAAGGAATAGAGTGCTGAAAGTGCCTAGAAACTATTCCCCCAATTCAATCAGCCATTGAACAACAAGAAAAACTTGAAAATCCAATTCGAGGATACATGATGATTCGTCGAGCAAGAATGATTCCAATCAGTATCTGCACCTCCAAGAAATGCATCCATAGAAGACCACGAAGAAAAATAACCTCGAGAGCGTGTCGAATTGAAGGAAATAGGTTTCGAAATTAATTGGGGATAAGAGTCAAATTCCTATCTACTATCTCTTTTCCTTCAAATTAAGGATTCCTCTAGCTTCGGAAGAAGAAGTTGAGTAAACTTGATGAAGGAATCGAGAGACGAAACACCGTAGAACAAGCTACCCACGAGATCAAAAATCTGGCGTTTCGAGTGAGTTGTATACCGAGAACGATTTTTGGAAATTAAGGTCTTACACTCAAAGACGTTCCTCCAAACCAATTCCTTTAGCCTGAAGAAAGGATATGGAAGAGGTTCATGAAGAAATAGGGCCTTGAAACCCCTAGAATCGGTTACCCAATAAGAAATCCTTTGTTTTA
Organism: Cucurbita moschata; assembly: GCF_002738365.1. Classification (NCBI taxonomy): domain Eukaryota; kingdom Viridiplantae; phylum Streptophyta; class Magnoliopsida; order Cucurbitales; family Cucurbitaceae; genus Cucurbita; species Cucurbita moschata. The sequence continues at coordinate 383,060 of NW_019268615.1, read as the reverse complement.
TCTCTAGCGATAAATCAGACTTTGGATGAACTTTGGACACGAATATCTTAGGCTACGATCCACGAGAAGGTATCAAATCAATCCCTAGCCCTTCCTTGTAACACCCTCATTAAGTTTCACGAAGAAATCGAGGAGAGAAACGCTATAAATGTGGCTGTACAGGCCGAGTTTTAGATGGCGGCGACGCGAAAAATGCGCTTCTTCTTCCTTTTCAAGGGAAGAAAACGATGATATGGCTAGTTCAACTGAACTGTTCAAGTCAACTCAAAATTTGACCTTTTCTTGGGTTTTCTCAATTTAAACCCCATTCTAGATCGATTCTCATAGAAAATCTTATGGTTTTAGAAACTAGACACAATAAGGAGTACGTGGAAGGAAATTTGAAGTAATTCAGATACTGGAAGCTCAATAATGGACGTCCCAAACGTCGACGACGAGGCCAGTAGCCACCTTGGACTCTTTGTTAAGAAATACTTGTAGAAATCGCTTGAATTTTTATATGAACCCTAAACCAAGTATGCATTAAGGATATATGAAAGAAAAACCCAAAGAACCCTGAGTTAAGACCTTGAACCGATCAAATAGCTCGAGATTTATGTAATGTTAAAATAACCCACTATATGAGCTCCGCTGCCTATCAAATTTTAATACTGAGCATATTATAGTATGTTGAGGTTAGATATGAAATTTGGTGGTCATTGGATAAGGATAAGTAGGTAAACCAAGAAACGGTATAAAATGACCATAGTGCCCCTAAGGTAATTTACCTTCGGTTCCTGACCTAGATGACCTTCAAATGCTATGAAATTCATCAATAGATCTTAATTTATGAAATGTTATATGAATCCTTATCTCAAGAGGTTATATAAGGTAATGAAGTTTGAGAGTTATTGGAAAACTTTAGTTAGCGAAACTAAGATATGGGAGAAAATGCTCATCACGATCCATATGATCTTTGCCATGAAGCACGATGTTTATAAGTTTTGTAGTCAATGTTGCCAATGTTTGCTGCACACAAAAAAAGATAGGGATGTTAAATTTTTAAGTCACTTTTGGAAAGTAGGGTGGATAAATTGGATATCAAATTATTGTTTTCAAATGCATGTCATCCTCGGACTCATGAGGAAACTGAGGTGGTTAATAAAATATTAGAAGCATTGCTTAGGGCTATTATTTATAAGAATATTAAGTCATAAATTGGGTAAAATTATTGTTTTCAACTACCTGTCATCTTCAGATTAATGAGCAAACTGAGGTGGTTACTAGAACATTAGGAGCATTGCTTAGGGCTATTATTTGTAAGAATACTAAGTCTTGGGACGAATGTTTGCCACTCATTATTCTCTTTTTGAAGTTGCTTACGGATTTAATCCACTTACGTGTCTTGATTTGCTTTCTATTCATTCTAATATTTTTGTGAGTAAAGCAGCCACAAGTAAGGAAAATGGGATCAAAACATTGCATAAAGAGGGGAAGGAGACAATTGAGAAACAAAATTTCAATGTTGTTTCAATAATTAACAAAGGACGGAATGAAATCTATTTTCAACCCGGTAACTGGGTTTTGATACATTTTTGCAAGGAGTGATTCCCATCTCAAAGGAAGACAAAGTTACATCCAAGAGGGGATGACCCTTATCAAGTCCTTGAAAGAATTAATAACAATGCATATAAAATGATCTTCCAAGAGAATTTTCAGTACATTCTACTTTCAATGTTGCTGATTTAAGTCCTTTTGATGTAGGTGATGATTTTCTGATTCGAGGACGAATCCTTTTGAAGAGGGGGAAGATGATAAGAATCACGGTGTTCCAAATATTCCAACTGGACCTATTACACGATCCAAGGCCAAGATGATTCAACAAGCATTCATTCTTCATCTACAAAATTGGATAGGCTCGGTTCAACTATTATTTCATGTGTTACAAGCTTATTAGATTGAGGAAGGACCATTTGGAGCTTCATAAGTGAATATTTACACATTTGAAGGAGCAAATGAAGTTGCAAGCATCATTACATGAGTTGTTAGAAAACTTTATTTATTTTTAATTTCATAAAGTTTGTAATGGTAAAATTGTCAAATTGACTTCGTTTGTTTTTTGGAGATTTAAGGGGATCGAGATTAAATCTCGGCCACTAACTTCATTTGTGGGAGACTATAAATACTCACAAATTATTATGTAAAAATAAGATTTGTGATGAATGAAATTGATCTCTTAAGTTGAGAAGTTCCCATTCCAAATCCGAGCATCATCTATGCAAGTTTCATGCCATTCTTGTGGTAGAATTGCATGTGAGCCATGGAGTCCGCTTTGACATTGTGTGGTTGAGTGAAATTCTCAACCTTCTACTTATTTTTGGGATTTCTTTTCACCGTATTCATTGTAATTTATCCTCATACAAACAAGTTTATTTTTGTAGGGAATGTATTAAGCACATGGATTTATTAATTACGGTGAACTTTTGTATAAAACGAAGTAAATACAAATGGAGTAACATGAGATAGAAGTAAACATAGTAATAAAAAGAAACTACATAAACTTAAAGGAAGTTAATCCCATTTTACAATATAAATATTGTTCAATTGTAGCAAAGAAGTAGTTTTAAAAACTAGCCACTCCATATCAATCTAGGTTTGAAAAACTAAAATAAAGAAAAAATAAATAAATAAAAATATTTTCCAAAACCTTAGTTTGGTGTGAAATTTTGCTTAAAATTCAAATATTTTCTTTTCTTTTCTTTTCTTTTCTTTTTATAAAAGGATAAAACACATCATTTTAAAATTAAAAAATAAAAAAAAAACAAAATAGTTATCAAATGGGCCTAATTTTTAACATATCTATCCCAAAGGAAATGCATGGGCTCCAGTGGTAATGCTGCTTCAACTTTGTGATAGACCTTGTGAAGTTAACATGACAATAATAGTAGGTTCTAAAGCACAAAAATATGTGGATAAATTTCATATATTGAGGGTGGATAAATTTCATATATTGAGGTGCAGAAAACATATATACAAGGGCAACTAAAAATGATAGATCCACTATAAGGGCATTTGGTCTAGTGGTATGATTTTTTTTTTTTTTTTTTACAAATTAGGTGGAATGAACAAACAAAAATAATGAGTTTAAAATTACCAAACAAAATATCAATTTTCAAATGGAATTGTGAAGAAAAGGACAATAGAAAAATATTAAATACATTTTCAACTAATGCATTTGGTTGAGAGATATTATGGCCAATATAAGAAAAATATAGCATTAACTAATTTTCATGGTCACATATGGATCCTTAGCATACTAAAATGACGGTTATTATTGATATCAAACCAATAACCATTCATATCAGCTAAATCTTCCAATTGATAATTAGGCCAGAGAAAGAACTTGAATTTATTTTTATATCTATCAACAAGTTTGCTAATTTTATCTAAAACTTATCACGAGTTTTTCTTATTTGCATTGTAAAATTATGTATTTCTATGGATATCATTTCTATTTCTAGAATTGAAACAAAAACATGTTGATAAATTTCAAATATTGAGGTGCATAAAAGATATGGACCAGCAACTAAAAATGATAGATCCACTACAAGGCATTTGGTCTAGTGGTATGATTCTCGCTTTGAGTGCGAGAGGTCTCGAGTTTGATTCTCAAAATGCCCCCAACAATTATATCAAATTGATGAAGCATGCAATATAATAAGATCTGAAATAGGTTTTTTAAACCTTGAACCAAGAAGTAATCGGATGGGTATTTGGAAAGGAAAAAAAAAGGAAGCTATATTTAATTATAATTTACAAGTGTCTTTTATGATGGATATTTGGAAAGGAAAAAAAAGGAAGCTATATTTAATTATAATTTACAAGTGTCTTTATAACATGTTAATTGAAGAGAGCAAACCACATGAATATATTTAATTATAATTTACAAGTGTCTTTATAACATGTTAATTGAAGAGAGCAAACCACAAGAATAAACAAACAAGTGTATGTATCATTCTCTTCAAATCTTGGAAGCTACTAGGATTCCTCTCCTTTCTTGATATAAATACTTACTTTTTCGGGACTTGGACCATAAACAGTCATCTACTCTTACTCCTACTCCCTTCTCTAAGAATCAACATAGCATAATAATTCCATGAAGGCCGAGGTAGTCTTATAAAAGAAGATGAGGGTACCACTCTCAAATCATTCCACAAGGACTTGAGAAAGTTTTGTAAAAGAAAATGAGGGTACCACTTTCTATTGCAGAATTTCTATGTGAATAGAGAGTGAACCATATTCTTGGGAGATAAGATAGAGTCTCGAGCCTAACTTCAAAGGCATTACACAAATTGTTCTATGATATTTTTTCTAGGAACTCTTTGTTATGTTGTCCGCTGAAGGTTTCAGGAAAGGGACACAGTTCTCTATTGCACTGATCTTCCAATACTAGTTTTACCTAGGTCATCTGTCGTCACAATCCTTTTAAGGAAGATGCGCCCAAATAACCGGTGAACAATAACATTTAAAGAAGTTTCAGAGAGCGAGAAGAGGATTGTGATAGAAGTTGCCCTAGGTAAAACTTCTTTAAATGTTTTAGCCAATCATGACCTCATATATGAGGAGTCTCTTGGACAACGATAACATATGGACAACAAATGTCTTAGCCAATTGTGACGGTCATGATTGCTCAAGGCGTGTCGCCCAAATAATCGGTAAACAATAACATTGCCCAAATAACCGCCTTGGACAACAAATCGTTTACAAGAATGGCTGAGACATGCAACATGCAACCACATGTAACACGCCTTGGGCAATCATTACTGTGACATCTGCCCCCACACAATTTATTGGATGAGGTTGACTTTAGGTCTCTCGATGCGCTACCAGCTGATCTCATAATGAGGAGTCTCTTCCAACCTACTAGCTGCTGTTGAAGATCACTTCTCGGTTTGTTGAGTCTTCATGTCTTCTCTGTTCGTGTCTTTCCTACTTTCTTCTTTTGAAACTTTTTCTTATTTGTATGACGTCATACCACCTGCTTCTGCTTGATGTCTTCTTGGTCGAAATAATAACGTTTCAAGTTACTAACGTGGACAACAAGGTTAGTCCGCATCCATAAGAGCAATTGGATTCTATATGATGTCTTCATAATCTTATGGATAACTTTAACTAGTCCATAGTATTTTCACCCCAGTTTTTGGTTCTTGTTGCTTTGAACTCGAAGTTTATCTGAACTTAACTTATATGAACTCTTTATTTTTCTTGAAATTATTGTGGTTGACGCTTCCGACTGACCCTTCTCTTCATCCGTCTAGAGGATATTTCTATGTGAACATGTGTGCTTCAGTGGTTTGTTTCTATAAACCTTCTTCAGTATCTGATCTTGTTTTTGTCTCTCTTGGTGGGGATAAATCCATTATCAGTCCTTATTTTGCGTCGTGGTGTTCATGTAGTGGTAACAAGGTTTCTATTGAGGTTGGCTCACTCAAGCTCCCCCTTTTCAATTACAACAATAGCAGCAATCTTAGATTCATCATGGCTGATTCTTTCTCAACTGTAATATCTGTTAGACGAACACGACTCTCCACAATAGTATGATATTGTCCACTTTGAGCATAAGCTCTCATGGCTTTGCTTTGGGCTTCCCCAAAAGGCCTCATACCAATGGAGTTAGTATTCCTCACTTATAAACCCATGATCACACCCTAAATTAGTCGATGTGGGACTTCCATCATCCAACAGTATCGACATCATTTTCAACCCTCTAGGTTGATGGATATTTTTCTGAATGATCGTTGGGTTAGACTCCATTACTACTAGACATTTTACTAGGGGCATGTAAATGACTTTGTGTTTCAGCAGGACGTTCATTCCTGACACGACGTCGAAGTCATCCATTTCAACTATCACTAAACAATTTGCCGTCCAAGGCTCCAGCTTGATTAGAGTTCTCATTATGACTCTTAAGACAAGTAAAGCTTCCAATTTGACGGCATTCATCTTTCCTGTATCTTGATGCCAAAGGATGTTAAAATATTTTGCATCGGTCTCCATCATGAGTTGTGGGTGGCTCTAGAGTTGACAATGGTGTTCCTTACTACTTTGTGCTTTACCCAAACCTCGACATACATAATATATATATATATATATTCATTTAACTATAACACATATGGTCCATGGTAGAATTGTAACTCTTATGCTCATTAATATTATAATGGCTACTACCTAAATTATAACCTAAAGTTGATAATTAATGTCCAATTAGTAAACCCTAAATTTGTAATCACTGTGGAGTGATTGAAATTACAATGGAAGTAGTTTAAACTCCTAGTACCTTAAATGAAGTTGGTCTCTTCTAATAAAACACGAATTTCTCTTTAATATCATTAATACAATTATGCTTCATCTTGAACCTACTAAACATGAAACTAAAACGGCGTTCAATTGAACTCCATTTTATTGTCATCTTGAATGACGTGTAGGATATATTCTTGATTTACCTTGATATTTCATATTAGTTAAGCTTTTTGCAAAATCATAATTAGACAACAACAAAGAAGAACTTGAGTCTGTTTATTATTTTAAAGAAAATTTCTTACTCCATCTTATTCCTAATAACTCTGCAACTAAATTCATATTATGCTAAGAAACAAATTTTTTACTCGCAATAAGTAAAATATGCAACTTTAACTAAAATTTCATCTAAAAATTTTTTATTGTCAAACAACATAGATGACAATTATAGCCTTCAAACAAAAACTAGAGTAGTTGTGGTGAACGGGATAGAAACTCTTGTGTTCATCCATAATATACAACCACTACCTAAATTATGACCTAAAAATTTGAAAACATAACTTGTAGCTGAAAATTACATAAAACAATCCCCTAAATCCAAGAACTCGTGTCCAATTAGTAAATCCTAAAGATAGTAGCTAACATAGAGTGTTTATAGACTCCACTCTTAGTACTATTAATGCAATTATATTTCATATGAGTTTGTCATAAATCAAACTATGGTACATTCAATACAACTTTATTTTCTTGTCGTACGAAGCAAAATAGAATAATTAAATCAAACAAACTGATGAACTGAGCCGAATAAATCCAACCCAACCCAAACGGATTAGTTTGATTCATTTGTTGGGTTTTAGTTTATTTGATAACACTTGCATATTAGAACAATTCAATATTACATGCCTTACTTACAAGTTAAATACTAGACCATCAACTTTTTGTTCTATAGTCCAACGACCAAATAGATTTCAAACTTAAGAGAAAAAAATATATTGAGTAGGAGTTAAAAATGTTGCATTTTTTTTAGAAAGGGCATTTGGTCTAGTGGTATAATTCTCACTTTGGGTGTGAGAGGTCTGGAGTTCAATTCTCGGAATGCCCCTATGTTCATTTCTCAAAAGCTCAGCAATTCAGCAGCAACAACCAATTAATTATCAAATTAAAACATTACACTATTCTCTACATAATTAGATCTAAAAGATATAATAATGATGATACATTTCATAAACAACTTAATATATAGTCCATAACTTCAACTTATATAAATTTCATATATTGATGCACGGAAAATATATAGACTAGCAACTAAGAATTATAGATCTACTGAAGTCATCATAGCCTCACCACCGATTCCAAAGACTCCTTCGACATCAATGTGCTCCAAGGAAATAGATCAGACCCTTTCCTGAACCAGAACCGGGTACAAAACACCGAGTCGAAATCGAGCTATTTTTGTGTATACGCAATCTCAAAACCCAATTAGCTCACGAACTGTCTCCTCAACACTGGCGAGTATGAGTGCTTGGTAAGAGAGAATGTCGAATGAGAAAGACATTCGATTACGGCAAAATTCGCAACTACCAAAGTGCACTAAACTTAGTAGAGATCTTCGACCTAACGACAATAGAACTTCATGCCCATTTAATCAATCCGCTTTGTACCTTATTGTTGACCGAATCGGATGCATGTCAGGCCTAAATTCTCTCTCAGTCACTCGGAGATGAAAGGAAGATCAGATTCGAAGTTTACGAATCGAAGAGAAAGTGGATCTGAGTTCTACACGCTTTCATTTTCAAAAGCTTCGCTTCCCTATGGTACTTTATTCAGGATGTGCAACAATATGGTCATCTCTCAGCTGTGTATAGAGAATTCCTTGATCGATTCCTTGACGGATAACACAAATGAAATCGCTTCCCTAACCGCCCATCTTATGAGTCCATTCTTGTCTTGTTGGTTTGTTGTACTATTCTATACCTCTCTCGATTGATAGAAAGACGTTCGGGAGCTGGGAGGGCCTATCGTGAGGGAACTTTCCTTTTCACGGTAGGCAAAGGTAAATCGGGAGCTGCATATGCCCACGGTGATCAAGGCAGAGCGACTCCTTCTTTAAAAGAGATTGGTTTTATCAAAACTGTTAGATCTGCTTTCGTTAAAGAAAAAATAGGAGCTCTTAGTTTGGCCGGTGTCGATTCGTATGGCAATGCGGACTCAACTCAGGATGAGGATTCCACTTTTCATACTGCTGCTATGAGCCGAAAGAGCTAGTAAGCTATCTCGCTAAACGAAAGGAAAAAGCATGTACGCGTTGACCTTGTTACAAGGGGCGGGGGCCAGCCAAAGAAGGTCAGTCGGACTAGGTTAGGACCCTTGATCCGGTTCAGCTAGGTTCTTCCATGCGAGTATGTATGCGTATCGGTATCCTCTTTAGGACCGATTGCTTCCTCTTTTTGTTTGTACGTTTGGAGAAGCCTGCTAAGCCCACCTTTCTTACAAGGTGTGATTCAATCTTTCAGCTCAAACTTTCTTATCGTCCGATGGAAAAGGTAGGAGTATGACTACCTTTTCCTTTTCTTGCCTGAGCCAAGGGATCATTTAGTTTCTACCAAAAAGTTCGCCATCTATTAGTTGCCGTAATCGAATGTATTTCTCATTTCATGTTAGCTCCTCCAAGAGCTTCCTGATCCATAGTAGACGAAACCTTGGACTTCTATCGGACTTATAGCATTGCCTGGTGAGCTCGCCGTTGAGGGTTGGCCTTACTGGAGATCGAGCAGCCTTTCTTTCCCTCCTGGTATGCTTTTCCACGTATCGTGCAACTAGCCAACTAGCCAAACAGAGAGGGAGAGGGATCATGTCAATCAATTTGTATGTGCATTTTGTCGGTCCTGTACTTGCCTCCTTAGCTTTCTTAGCCAACATCTCAAGTTTTCCCCGAACCAAGAGGTCTTGCTTATCCATACCCAACAGCCACACTTTTAGCCGAAAGACTGATTTTTTTTTCATAAAGTCGGTTCATAGATCAAGAAAGAATGAAGCTGCTTATAGGCACGGTTACGCGATGTCACGACCCAATTTTTCGAGGCTTTGAAAAACTGAATTGTGACTAAAAGGATGAAATCGAAAACAAATAGAAAGAAAAGAAAATAAAAAGAAGAGTGAAATAAAAAGAAGAAAATCCAATAAAATTAAAATATTTCAAAAGAGGATTTAAGTTTACAAAAAGGAATAAAATACAAATATAAAAGGAATTTGCAAAAGACTCCAAAAGACCGAAAAGGGACTGACGCTCCGGAACGACCCCCTCTGTGACCGCACAGCTCTCGAACGCTCCTCCACCTCGACCGGCACCTGACAAAAAGAAGGTAGAAAGGAATGAGTATAAAAATTATACTCAGTAAGCCACCTACTTGTAGGCTCTCTTCGCATCTTAAGTTAACAAATTTCCACGGTTTCCTAATTCGGTTCTAGGACATCTGGTTCTAATCTTAGTCCCTTGGGGCTTGCCCCTTGGGTTTCAACGCTTCATCATCCTCTCATTAAACGCATAGAGGTTCCTTACGCCAAGCTGATATGGTCGGTATCTCTCTATGAGGCGCTACCTGGTATCTAGCCTAGGGGTGTGCTGAATACCCCTACGCCCATATAGTCCTCCTATGGGGGGCGCGACCCAACCCGTTCCCATGCAGCTAATGGGCTGTACGACGTGTGGACACATTTCCCATGCGAAATGGCTAAGAGCAGTAAGGACTGATCAGGGACCCTTGGTCCTCCCACGAAGCTATAGATACCGTTCTCACGCTTGCCATCTATGAACACTCCGAGGTACTTTCTTGCCGGTAAACCGCTAAGTTCCTAGGAGAAAATTAAATCTGTCTGGAGCGACATATCGCTCCTAACAACAATTCTCTAAGCTTATCATAGAAATGGGCCCTAGCAATTAACAGAGTGTGCATGCAATCATCTTCTAACATCATACTATACAATTCATGCAAACTAGGCATACCGGCTCAACGGGGCGATGACCTCCATCAAGCACCCAGAGCACGAAGTTCGCGCTCAATGGGGCGAATTCGTCCATCAAGTACCCGGAACACGGAATACACCATTCCAACATAAATTTAAATGCATGCATACATACTGCGGAAGCATAAAGCATACAGCAACACTCATGTAATTCACCTACTACAAGCATATCAACTACTCTAACTAATAATTTACATGGAGAGCTAATCTGAAGTAAAACTACTAGCATGCATGCAATCCAAGCGAATCCTACAAGTATTTCTTCCTAAATATCGGGTGGTGACTTACTTGGTTGACGCGTGCCCTTTTTGTTAGCGTTTCTTTGCCTGTGAGGTGTCCAAAAATACTGATTTCCTTAAATTAGGTTCCTATTCATGTAAAAATAGTATTAGAACTGGAATCGGGACAAAAATCGGGCAAACAGAGAGTAACTGGGCCAAATTGGCCGTTCCACGCGCACTGGGAGTGCGTGGTCACGCGCGCTGGGAGTGCGTGGTCATGCGTGCGAGAAGGCGCCAGTCGTAGGCTACACGCGCGCCTGCCACGAGCGCCTCTTCCTCGTAGTCGCGGGTCGGCCGGTCTGGGCCGGTTCGGTCGGCTCGGCTTGCGTTGCGGTTCGGCCCCGCTTGCAGGCGACACGTGTCGATGCCTCGCTGAAGCTGCGTTGCTTCAGTCGATGGTCGACGCGTGTCCGGCGCCGCTCGCCGGCCGCCTTTTTTTTTGTTTCCTTTCTTTCTTCCTTCTTCTCTGTCCTCTAAAAACCGAAACACAATCCCCTTTTCCGATTTTCATATCTTTCGATCTGTAGATCGGATCGATATGATTCCTTCGGCAAGGTTCTAGATCATGTTACGGGCTACATGCTAGTATTTTTTTTTTTTTGTAATTTTTGCTTGACTACCGGACGAGTTAAGAACGTCGGAAGTTCGCTCATTATTCTCAGACGACTCTTGGATCTCCGCCTTCGGGTTGAGGTCTCGGCCAAACTTCTTCACAGATCATGCGTAAAATTGTTCCTAGATGAATATATCAAGATTTCAGATCTCGATTCACAAAGGAAAACCGTAGATCTGAGAAAACGTTCAAGATCCTTACCTTGCGGGTTTTCCGATTTCTTGATGAAAAATGGGACTCCGGCCACCCACATTCTCTTTTCCCTTCCAAGAAAGGCTTCTTGCATCATGATCTTCACCTCCTTGCATCGTGATCTTCATCGGAATAGACTCCAACGGTATTTTTCGGTGAGTCTTCCGACGGTTCATCCTTTATTCTCTCTCTAGGTTCACTCTACTCCTTTCTCTCATTATTTCTCTTTTGCAGGACACCGGACAGGTTTCATTGGGACCCTTTAGTGGTTGGAGGGGCAAATTTACCTATTTGCCCCTCTCGACTTTTCCTACTTTTTTTCTTTTTCTATTTCTATTTCTCTTTCTATTTCCCTTTAGTGGTTGAAGGGGGGTGGATTGTGATGTCCCACCTTGTTTTGTTAGGAGAACAAACCACCCTTTATAAGGGTGTGAAAACCTTCCCCTAGTAGATGCGTTTTAAAGCCTTGAGGGGAAGCTTGAAAGGGAAAGCCCAAAGAGGACAATATCTGCTAGCGGTGGATCTGGGTCGTTACAAATAGTATCAGAGCCAAACATTGGACATGTGCCAGCCTTCTCGCTGTTCCCCGAAGGGGGGTAGACACGAGGCGGTGTGCCAGTAAGGACACTGGGCCCCAAAAGGGGGGTGGATTTAGGGGCGGTCCCACATCGATTGAAGGAAGGAAAGAGTGCCAGCGAGGACGCTGGGCCCTGAAGGGGGGTGGATTGTGATGTCCCACATTGGTTGGGAAGGAGAACAAACCATCCTTTATAAGGGTGTGGAAACCTTCCCTTAGTAGACGCGTTTTAAAGCCTTAAGGGGAAGCCCGAAACGGAAAGCCCAAAGAGGATAATATCTGCTAGCGATGGATATAGGTCGTTACACGCGATACGTCTTTTCATACTCACCTTTTCTTTAACCCTGCTATCAACCTAGTCATTCTCGCTTGTTGCTTTAGGGGTCTCCCCACTGTAGATTACTCAGATTGGTTCTCCCGTCCCTGTGTCAAAAAGGATGGGCGAGTTTGGTTTGAGTGTTCATCGATTGGGTGGATCCATATGCTTCAGGGGGTGAGACGAGGTGTAGCACAGTCTGGTCAGCGCATCTGTTTTGGGTATGTTGTCTGCTAAAGGTTTTAGGTAAGGGGGAACAAATTTTCTACATAGGTCATCTGTGGTCACAATCCTTTTAAGGAAGATGCTCCCAAATAATCGGTGAACAATAGCCTTTAAAGAAGTTTCAGAGAGTAAGAAAAGGAAAAACAGAGAATAGGAGTGAGTCGTACAAGGAAGAAGGAACTAGTAGGTTTAATTTGGGTTCGTTTGAACTAAACAACGAACCAAAATTTTTCAAATGAATCCAAATTTAAGACTCACTAGCCCAAAGTCCATATGTGGTAAAAAAAAAACCTTCCGTGGCCCAACCCTTATTCGCAGCCCGCATCCAACCATTTCTTTTTCAACCTACACGTATGCTTCAGGCCAAACTCATGTAACTAATCAGAAGATGCTGCCCACAACTTAACGGAAGACAAGTGCTACAATCACACTCTTGCAGTAGTGAGACAATGATTATGTGACATTTGTTCTAATCCAATGAACAAGTCAACCATGCAAAATTTAGACTGAACGAACGATAGTAGTGTATGCTCGAATCACGTTTAGAAGAAATATTTTAGAAAATGTGAGTGAGGAAATACGTTAAAAACAATTTCAAATAAAGCAATGTTATAAGCTAAAAGTGAAGAAACAACAACGGTCACGTTCTCCTATAGTACATTTTGGGACATTTTAGTCCTAATGGGTGTATATATGATTTTGAGGACTAATCATACACCCCGTATTGGCACAACAATAATAGTAAAGGCCTATCTAAGATGAAAGCAAGTAAAAGGGGTTTGGAATGACCATGCCACCATGAACCACAAATCGTTTACAAGAATAGCTGAGACATCTAACATGCAGCCACAGGCAACATGCCACGGCCAATCATGATCGCGACATCTGCCCTTACACAATTTGTCAATATCTCTATCAACCAGCTCTTCATAAACTCAACGTTGCAGGATGAGGCTGACTTTAGGTCTCGCGACGCGCTTCTAGCTGATCTCAGTATTGAGGAGTCTTTTCAAACCTACTAAGAGTTGTTGAAAATCACTTCTCGGTTTGTTAACTCTTCAAGTCTTCTCTGTTGGTGTCTTTCCTACTTTCTTCGCTTGAAACTATTTCTTCTTTGCATGACATCATACCACCTGCTTTTACTTGATGTTTTCTTGGTCGGAATAATAACGTTTCAAGTTATTGACGTGGACAACAGGGTTAGTCTGTATCCATAGGAGCAATTGGATCCTATATGATGTCTTCCTAATCTTGTGGACAACTTCGATTAGTCCATAGAATTTTCGCACCATCTTTGGTTCTTGTTGCTTTGAACTCAAAGTTGATTTGACCTTAACTTATCATAACTCTCTATTTGCTTTAAAATTATCGTGGTCGACCCTTCTCTTCATCCGTCTAGATGGTATTTTTGCGTGAACATGTGTTGCATCAGTGGTTTGTTTTTGTCTCCCTTCTTCAGTAGAGTTGTTGGCTTGGTGTCTTTGCCAAGCATTTGAGTGATCACTGACAAGAGCCTTTGCAGGTCAAATAAACCCGACTATGAACATGTCATTTGTAGAATTCAACTAGCTCAGGCTGAGCCGCATGACATCTATTTGTGGTAGGCGACATAAAACTAATCTTGTGATTTATCTCTCTTGGCGAGATTAAACCCAATATCTGACCTTCTTGTTTTGGGTCGTGGTGTTCATGTAGTGGTAATAAAGTTTTTGTTGAAGTTGGCACACTTGAGCTCCCCCTTTTCAAATACAACAATGGCAGCAAGTGTAGATTCATCATGGCTAAGATTCTTTCTCAACTGTACTATCATTATCATTTTCACCCCTCTTTGCTGATTGATGTTTGTCTAAATGATCGTTGGGTTAGACTCCGTTACTACTAGGCATTTTGCTAGGGGCATGTAGATCAAATGGTAGACCGCTTGCTTTGCATGCGAGAGGTACGGGGATAGATACCACGCATCTCCAAAATAAAACTATCTATTATTAAATATATTATTGAAAATTATTTCTTTTCAATTTTTCCTTATTCATGACAGGTTTAGTAGCGACATTTCTTCATTTTCACTATATTATTGATTATGGAAAATTTAGGGTTTTGTGGGGATGTAGCTTCGCTTAGCTTGCGAGAGGTACGGCTTAGCATACGAGAGGTATGAGGATCAATACTTCGCATCTCCAAAAGAAACTATTTATTATTAATATCTTATTTCTTTTCAATATTATTTATGACATAATATGCAGAGATACTTTTTCATTTTCACCATTATTAATGAAGGGACGTTTAGGGTTTTCTGATGTAAGAATCATAGGGATGTAGTTCAAATGGTAGAGCGTTCATTTCCCATGTGGAAAGTACGGGGATCAATACCTTGCATCTCCAATTGAACCGATTACTAAATATATTATTTCTTTTCAATTTTTTCTTATTTAGGACATAATGAGCCAGGATAGTTTTTCATTTTCACTATTACTGATGACGAGATGTTTAGGACTTTGTGGCATAAGAATTGTGGGGACATAGCTTAGATGGTAGAGCACTTGCTTTACATGTGAAAGGTATGGGGATCAATACCCTGCATCTCTAGATTTTCTTCATTTTCACTATTATTGACGATGGAAAATTAAGGGTTTTATGATGCAACAATTGTTGGAATGTAGGTTCGATTGTAGGTTCGATGGTAGAGCTCATTTAGCATGCAAGAGGTAAGGGGATATCCAGCATCTCCAAAACAAACTATTTGTTATTAATATTTTACTTCCATTCAACCTTTCCTTATTTATGACATAATTAATGGAGATATTTTTCCATTTTTACTACATTTGATGACGGGACATTTAGGGTTTTCTGATATAAGTATTGTGGGAATGTAGCTTAGATGGTAGATTGCTTGCTTAGCATGCGAGAGGTACGGGGATCGGATCGATACCCCATGTCTCCAAAAGAAACTATTCGTTATTACTATTTTATCTCTATTCAATTTTTCCTTATTTATGACATATTTTTTTATTTTCACTATTATTGATGACGAGATGTTTTGGATTTTGTGACGTAAGAATCTTGAGGATATAGCTTAGATGGTAGAACGTTTGCATCCCATGTGAGAAGTACTGGGATCGATACCATGCATCAATAAAGGAAACGATTACTAAATATATTAGTTCTTTTAAATTTTTCCTTATTTACGACATAATGAGCGGGGATAGTTTTTCATTTTCAATATCAGTGATGATGGGAAGTTTAGAGTTTTTGATGTAAAATCGTGGGAATGTAGCATGCGAGAGATACAGGGATCGATACCTCGCATCTCCAAAAGAAACTATTCGTTATTACTATTTTATTTCTATTCAATATTTCCTTATTTATGACATAATGAGTAGCGATATTTTTTCATTTTCACTATTATTCATGACGAGTCGTTTAGGGTTTTGTGATGTAAAAATTGTGGAGATGTAGCTTTAGATGGTAGAGCGCTCGCTTTGCATGCGAGTTGTACGAAGATCGATAACCGGCATCTCCAAAAGAAAGTATTGAATTTGTTATTATATTTTTTCATTTTCACAATTATCGATGCCTCGCATCACCAAACCAAACTATTTGTTATTAATATTTTGATATTTTTTTTATTTTCACTATTATTGATGATGGGACATTTAGGGTTTTATGATGTAAAAATCCTGGGGATGTAGCTCAGATGGTAGAGCACTTGTTTTGCATGCGAGAGGTACCAGGATTGATACCCTCCATCTCCAAAAATAAGACTTTTTATTATTAGATATATTATTTCTTTTCAATTTTTCCTTATTCATGACAGGTTGGGTAGCAATATTTCTTCATTTTCACTATTATTGATGATGAGAAATTTAGGGTTTTGTGATGCAAAAATGGTGGGGATGTAGTTCAAATGGTAGAGCGCTTGCTTAGCATGCGAGAGGTATGGGGATCGATACCCCGCATCTCCAAAAGAGAGAAATTATTTTTTTAAGTATGAGTTAATTTAACATGTTATGTATAAGATGGATACGAGAGAGATTTAACATGTTATGTATAAGATGGATACGAGAGAGAAAAAGAAAAGATACTTATATAAGGATTATTATATCATTATGGCTATGCCATTCTTATAATAGTTATATCATTATGGCTATGCCATTCTTATAATAGTTCTTATAGATAATAGAGAGTAATGTCCCACAGGCGCATAGAGAGAGAGGACTTATAGAAAGCAATCTAGTAGTTATATTATATTGCTACTTGTGAAGAGGGAATTAACTTATTCGACTTATATAGAAAGCAATCTAGTAGTTATATTGCTACTTGTGGAGAGGGAATTAACTTGTTCGACTTATAGAAAGCAATCTAATAGTTATATTGCTACTTGTGGAGAGGGAATTAACTTGTTCTCGCAATTGCAATATGTGACCCATGAATATTATTGTCATTTATAGCTTCTATCACAATAATATAAAATTTTGGGTCAAAGCTTATATGGGACCATGCTACTTGTGGAGAGGGAATTAACTTCTTCTCGCAATTGCAATATGTGACCAATGAATATTATTGTCATTTATAGCTTCTATCACAATAATATAAAATTTTGGGTCAAAGCTTATATGGGACCATTCACCACATGCTTGTAAATTAAATTATATCTACCACCTCTGAAATTTTCCACGACAAACCTTCCAACAGCTTGCACTTCTTCATCATTGACATCCTTAATTGGAATTAGATTTTAAGGCAAATCTTCTCCACGACTCACTTTGGAACACTTTTATAGATAGTTTCAACTAACTTACTTTGCTCGTGAATACTTTGGAGTTCAATATTTAAAGTTGGAGAACGCTATTCAAATTGATAAGGTCGAATCTTACAACAAAGTCTAATTGAGCCTCCCTCTATTAGGAGATAGCTTCGAATCAAATTCTTTAGTTTGGACAATGGTTGCATTGTTTTAGTCAAACAACC